>NC_064621.1:333442413-333744467 GCF_023898315.1 Schistocerca nitens
ACCACGTACAGTAAAGTAGGCCAAAGTTTCGCATTGCTCTCTACGCATTCTTTCGGCTCCATCTTTTTGAAGACGCAAACGTTGCTGGGTACTAGTTCTAGTCCGTCATTAAAAACGATAAGACGCTTTTGTTAAATGGTCCGCCTTCATCTGATATCCACAATTGCAAGAGTGCACATAAAAGTGGTGGCGTGCTGAATATTACTATTAGAGAAGAAATGCAAATACACAATCAGAACAGTTCTGTGAACTTACGAAAATAAAAAGACTATGGTAATTTGAACAATTGTATTTTCTGTGTATTATTAATGCAAAACAGTTTTATGTCCCAGAACTATACCCACAGAGCACCAACGAAATAGTTTACTCTTATACAAGGGTTATCCAGAAAGTAAGTTCTGATCGGTCACTAAATGGAAACCACAGTGAAAATCAGAAACATTTTATTTGCAAGAGTTAGCTACACTTTACAGGTATTTCTCTACATAGTCGCCGCTCCGACCTAGACATTTGTCAGCGCGTTGTACCAAATTTCCAACACCATCGTCATAGAAGGCAGACGCCTGTGTTTTCTGCTAATTCTCCACGCTGGTCTATAGCGCGTAGCCCGCACCCAAGTCTTGTCTTCGTATCCAGCATTTCATGTGAACAGAATGATACTCAGGACGAACAATCAGGGCTGTGTTGTGGGTGATCGAACACTTCCCATCGAAAAGGCTGCAGGAGCGTCTACAGTGCCCCTGCAGGGTGCGGCTGAGAATTGCGATGAAGAAGAAAGTGCGAAACAGTTGTGTTATGTGGGCTGCATTAATTAATGCGAAGCCTATCAGCGGGTCCTCCTACTTGACGGGAGACATCATTGTTCTAGGCACCTTTACTCGGTCACAGTGCGCTCACAGTTGAAAAGAGCGTCTTGAAGTGATCGATGGTCATACTAGAGACACTACCCAACACATCTGTGCAAAGCTTCATCGGGTTTTCACTGTGGTGTCCATTTCGCCACCGATCGGAACTTATCTTCTGGACAACCCTCCTGGTATTCATTGCAAATCAGAGGTTACCCAATGCATAAGTAAAAAAATTTTATGGTAGAAATAAAGTAGAAAAAACCTCAAAAGAATCCGAAATAGCAAAAAGACAAAAGATCTAAGGGATACTGCACTCCACTGTCACGGATACACTCCTGTTTGCATTATGACGTGGAAGTCTCCGAACGTCATTTTGAGGATAAAAGATTGTCGTGTCCCGATCATCAGTCTAATATTAGGAGACACGTACGATTTTGAAATAACATTAAATGGAGTCGCATTAATAAAGTAATGTAAACTACAACGAATACTTTAAGAAACACTGTCGTCGTTTAATAGAGTTATAGGTCCCCCCCCCCCCCCCAACCCTCAAATACACTCGTCGATAAACTGTTGCATCACTCCAATTCGTCGTGCATCGTGCAGATATGTTGCTTTTGTACAGAACGGAACGTCACTCTGAGCACTGTCCACGGTTACAATGCCACACTCTAATGGATCTCAGCATTTCAGCGGAAACTAAAGCACAAGCACGGGTTCATTAAAGATGTATGTGGAATAGTAGTCTGAACATCCATCATGCCCCACAGGACAGTCGCGACAAGTTGCTGAGTCCACAACATCAGGTTCGCGCAGAAGGTTTGTAAACCAAGGAAGATGCTCGACGTGTGCACTGGAGTCAAAGTGATGCGGTTTGGACATGGAACTGGTTACAGTTGACAGGTACTGTTGTGGACATAAACGAGACAAGTCATTCACGTTCGAAAGGTGCACGGGATGATCGATATCTACGACTTTTGAATCAAAGAAACCATGGGTTTAGTGCTCCAGAACTGAAGTCTACCTGCACAGCCCTTAAGAGATTGCTGGCTGCTGCTACTAGACACACCAGGCCTGAGCTGTCGAGTTGTTGCCTACCTGCAGGCGACTTGGACTCTAAGCACAGGTTCTCTCTGAACAGGTACACTTTTGAAGTGCTCAACAAACGCGGGTGCGTGGCACTCAGAGTGTTTCCAAACTGGAGGGTCTTGGAGGGCCCCTTGGCAATTTTATTCACACATGTCAATATCGCACCCATCCTATGTGATCACATAACAGGAGGGCGCTAAGCAGGAGGGGTGAGAAACCATAAGCACCATTGCTGCTTCAGATCGCATTCAAATTTCGTCGAATGATTTCTTTATCGTCACACTGCACAACAGAGCAAAAATTGCGGTCGCACTTCATTCCAGAGGGATGTGATCACGTTCAACGGAACTGATATCCAATGGGGTCCTTAGAGGAGTGCTATAGGACGTCACATATCACATAAAACTGTTGGTAGGCGATTGTATGATGCGAATCCCCATTACCGACGAACATGCCAAGTACCACGAAGTATACCGCAACTCGCCGGCCGAAGTGGCCGCGCGGTTCTGGCGCTGCAGTCTGGAACCGCGAGACCGCTACGGTCGCAGGTTCGAATCCTGCCTCGGGCATGGATGTGTGTGATCTCCTTAGGTTAGTTAGGTTTAACTAGTTCTAAGTTCTAGGGGACTAATGACCTCAGCAGTTGAGTCCCATAGTGCTCAGAGCCATTTGAACCATTTTTTTATACCGCAACTCCATAGAATCCATTACAGACAGGCAAGAAATCATGCATAATGGAACCTCAGGACTGGCGTTGTGTGTTGTTTACGGACAAAACTCGCATCTGTTTGTACTCTGATATTCGCACCCAACGTGTTTGGAAGCACTACGGTTACGTCGAACACCTCTAATATTGTGTCCAACAGTGCAACAAGTTAGTAGTGGAGTGTTGTTCTTGGATGAAATTACGTGGGGCCACTGTACACCTGCCGTTGTTATTGGGTGCAATCTCACTCCTCTACGGTACAGGGACTTGATTCTGCCACCAACAGTGTAATTGTGTTTCCTGCACTCTGATAACAATTTCATCTTGGCGGATGATAGCTCGCGTGCTCAACATACTGTTCTAATGAACACGTTCTTTCAGCATGCTTCACCAGAATTGAATGGCATATCTGTTTCTCCCACACGAACCGAGCCGAAAATATGTGGGGTCGATCGAAACGGGCTGATTTTTAGATGTCGAGAACGATCAGGTGCTCTGCTTGCAGTATCGCCTTTGAAGAGTGGATCCAATCGAACCAGGGCTGCATCCGAGCAAGGGAACCTTCGATCCTGTTTTAACATAGCTCAGGAGTGCTTGAAAAAACCTCCGTTGGGAAAAGACGATTCTGTCTTTACACGCTTTTTTTGTGATCAGGTCACTCTGGAAATGAATATATTCCCATATCTGAGACCCAATATTTGTTTTATCGCCACGAATTTAGGAAAAAAAACAGTGATGAAAAACTTTTGTTGATGTGTGTGGTTTAACTGTCCTCAACTAGAAGGTTGATTTGAATACCTCAGTGCCTAACCAGACATCGTCATACTAGAAGTCTTTGAAATGAATTACCCAGTTACTGTGTGCAACAGAATTGAAGTATTACTTTTTAGAAGCACCGTAATTATTTACCACTGCGACGCACAAGTTTAAAATTTGGCTCAAATATGCCTATTATTTTCCTCTCTAATGGTGCAAAAACGTGGCGCTCTGCGACGTCACCCTCGGGCTTGGCGAGACTTCATACAACAAGATGGGGACACATGCGACAAAAAAGCCAGAGTTCGGTAGTTCATGTGAGGCGTAAGGTGGGCTAGTGATGTCACACTGGCAGCAAATTTCACTACAATTCAGCCCAATGCCACTGTGAGCGTATCACACGATTAGAAGGTCACCGCACCCCGTCGTACCCACATTTCACCCCTCCTCTAGATACCTGAGCTATGGGGGTACAGCGACTCTCAGAGCTGAAACAACGCCGTTTTCTTATTTGTGGCCGAGGAAAGCACTTCAGACACACCACCGTCCAAAATCACAAAAATGTTTCAAATGGCTCTGAGCACTATGGGATTTTACATCTATGGTCATCAGTCCCCTAGAACTTAGAACAACTTAAACCTAACTAACCTAAGGACATCACACAACACCCAGTCATCACGAGGCAGATAAAATCCCTAACCCCGCCGGGAATCGAAACCGGGAACCCGGGCGTGGGAAGCGAGAACGCTACCGCACGACCACGAGCTGCGGGCCCAAAATCACATTTTTGTGTTATAAAGGCATAAGCTAGTTCACAAATCTATAAGTTTAAAGCCAGGCACATGACCATTAATCCCACATATATTTGATTTTCATATTTCTTCAACATTTTTTAACTTGAAGTTTGTTTCCATTCGTCTCAGTTTATAGTACAGGTTGAACCCGAACTCCACCCACATAACTAAGGTGGTTGCTCATGGACATTTTCCTAGTATTTTGGTACAAGTGTCCCATGGTCTACGAGTGATTGGATTTAGTTTGACTTCTAGCCCCTATTTTTTCTTTGTATCAGTATTTCACAAAATTTCTACACAACAGTGTAAACATCGAGCGTATTCCCTGAGTGTCTAATTTGAATGCAAACTTGTTCCATTCAACCGACATATTTTCTGTTAACAACAGTACGCCAACTTCACTCACCCTGAAACCTGCATCCAGTACTGCTCGATTGTGTCTTGTGTTTCCTTTTCCGACGGTTTGGTTGTATATCAACAGTGATACACGGCAGCAAGGCTGATTTTACAGACGAAGAGTTGGCCAAAGTACAGTTAATGTATGGGTTCACTGAATGCAATGACAGAGTGGCACAGCGACATGGTGCTCAACCGTTCACACAGCGACGATAGCCACATGGCAGTAGTTTTGCACCTATACGTCATGAAACCTATCCACGCTGCTTTGTATCTCTTTACTGGGATTTTCCATGTAACACAGCATGCCCTGATCACGTGCACGTGAAACTTATCGCAGTTTTTCGAGATCTGAGGAAGGTCAAATAAGTGGCATGAGGGACATGGGAGCATCACACAGACAGTTGACTACATTACGCTAAATGCAGAGAGAGTAGTGACGTGATAGTCTCGGGACAACAATGAAGCAACAGCATTGAGCGCGGTACCTTTCAGATGGACTTTAGCGCGAGAATATCTAAGATTTGACTGGCTCTGATGAACAAAAGGACGACGACATTTGGTATCCGGCTGAGCTTACAAGCAGTCTCGCTAAGAACCATTGGAAATTGATTACTGGACGTTGGGTAGCGATTTCGAGTTAGTTGCCATTAGTCGTTCATCGCTGACACCATGACATTCACGACAAAGAAGTGCGTGAAGTACAGTTGACTGGGACACTGAGAGGCATTCTGTAGCACTGAGCGATGAGTATTGCTTCTTTTCGTGGTGATCAGATAGAGGCCAACGTGATTTTAAACGACCTGGTGAAAGAACAAGGAAGCAACGATTCTCGAGACCCATACCTCTCCAGCTCTTGAAATCACTGTGTGAAGGATATCCCTTGCGACAACACGTGTGATTTGGTAACAGTTGATGGGGAGCTGAATGTTCGTTAGGATATTGCAAGAATGGTAAACCAGATTGTCGTATCCTTCCCAAACGGGAAGTAGTTCTATTCCAGTAGACTAATGCAAGCCCCCACAACGTTGTTCGCAAAACAAACACCTTGAAGAGGGTGCTGCAAATATTTGACTCTCCTGACCGGGCCCCCACTTTATCACACACAGAGCGTGTCTGGGATGCGATGGGTAGATGTATACCTTCATACTAGCCTCCAACCACCACTCTTCATGAACATACACAGCATGTGTTTCACGTCTGGCAAGAAACTCCTCAATATGACCTTCGGATGCTGTTTTATTCCATGACAGAAGAAATACGAGAGAGTAGTTGGTGCCCGTGGCAGTTACACATGTTAACATTAGTGATAGTTCCAGTTCAGGTTGTAGACTCTACAAACTGACCAGATCTTACTTCTTGGATGACGCTTGGTCGATTCGGAAGTTTTCTTGGAGAACTCCCGAACTCTGGTTCTAGTATATGCTGCTATTTCTGCATGTAGATTAGAGACTGTAAATTTTTAGTTTAAGACCCCTTTAATCACGAATTTCGTGATAACATTGTCCAGAATATGACAGACACCCTTAGAGATTAGCATGACGTGCCAATAATCAATATTATTTCATAACTGAATGATTTCAACCTTAGGCAGTTATAGGTCAAATAGTAAATTTAATGACTGTTTTGATTATTATTATTATTATGACTTATTTAACCTTCTGCCTACAAGGTGGATTGCAAGGAGTTAACAACAGAGTTGGGTGGAATATCACCCGTGTACCACGTACCATGGAGCAGGCTAGAACGATACACTAGCTGAGGATAAGACCTGGGCTACATCGAGGAAACCCAGAAAGGTAAATAGAGCGGGCAGGTGGTTTTCTATCGCGCTTTGTGGGCAAAGAGTTAATATTATTTTTCACTGTCTCTGATGAACGGTTCTCACGTGCCAATAAGCTACGGCTTCGAGTACCGCTGGAAGCCAACAGAAAGCAACACATTTGTCGTGAGTTGCGACATTGAGAATAACACCTACAACAAAATTTCTTAATGCAAGCTCCTTGTATAATCAGGACAAAAAAGCAATGAACATATGTTACAATTTTAATATATACAATTGTTACCGTTTATATTTGTGTCTATCGAGTATTCATAAGGGCCGTATGTTGATTTTTATTTTGGAAATTCGAAAATTTGTGGTAAGCTCTTATGGGACCAAACTACCGAGGTCATCGGTCCCTAAGCTTACGCACTACTTAATCTAATTAAACTAACTTACGCGAAGGACAACGCACACACTCATGCCCGAGGGAAGACTCGAATCCGACGGGGAATCCACGCGCGCCGTCAGAAGGCGGTCATATAAACAGAGCGAGACGAACGAATTTTCCGCATCTGTAATCAGAGGGTAGCGGAGGCTGTGTGGCGTGGACTGGGGGATTTTTAGGTCAGAAGGCCTCGGGAAAGTACGGGGTGGGCTGCAATCTCAAAGGGTGCATGGCAAATACAGGACGTGCTTGGATCAAGGAACAGTCGGAATTGTAGTTGTAAATTGTTGTAGTTGTGCTGGGATAGTCCCTGAGCTTCAAGCGCTAATAGAAAGCACAGAAGCTGAAATCGTTATAGGTACAGAAAGCTGGCTAAAGCCTGAAATAAGTTCTGCAGAAATTTTTACGAAGTCTCAGACGGTGTTCAGGAAAGATAGATTAGGCAGAATTGGTGGTGGAGTGTTTGTGTCTGTCAGTAGTGGTTTATCTTGTAGTGAAGTAGAAGTAGATACTCCGTGCGAATTGGTATGGGTGGAGGTGATACTTAACAGCCGAACTAAGTTAATAATTGGCTCCTTCTACCGACCCCCAGACTCCGATGATATAGTTGCGGAACAGTTCAGAGAAAATTTGAGTCTCGTAACAAATAAATACCCCACTCATACGGTTATAGTTGGTGGGGACTTCAACCTTCCCTCGATATGTTGGCAAAAATACTTGTTCAAAACCGGTGGTAGACAGAAAACATCTTCCGAGATTGTCCTAAATGCTTTCTCCGAAAATTATTTCGAGCAGTTAGTCCACGAACCCACGCGAATTGTAAATGGTTGCGAAAACACACTTGACCTCTTAGCCACAAACAATCCCGAGCTGATAGAGAGCATCATGACTGATACAGGGATTAGTGATCACAAGGTCGTTGTACCTAGGCTCAATACCGTTTCTTCCAAATCCACCAGAAACAAACGCAAAATAATTTTATTTAAAAAAGCGAATAAAGTGTCACTAGAAGCCTTCCTAAGAGACAATCTCCATTCCTTCCGAACTGACTATGCAAATGTAGACGAGATGTGGCTCAGATTCAAAGATATAGTAGCAACAACAATTGAAAGATTCATACCTCATAAATTGGTAAGAGATGGAACTGACCCCCGTGGTACACAAAACAGGTCCGAAGTCTGTTGCAGAGGCAACGGAAAAAGCATGCGAAGTTCAGAAGAACGCGAAATTCCGAAGATTGGCTAAAATTTACAGATGCGCGAAATTTGGCACGGACTTCAATGCGAGATGCCTTTCATAGATTCCACAACGAAACATTGTCTCGAAAATTGGTAGAAAATCCGAAGAAATTCTGGTCGTATGTAAAGTACACAAGCGGCAAGACGCAGTCAATACCTTCGCTGCGCAGTGCCGATGGTACTGTTCCCGAAGACTGTGCCTCTAAAGCGGAGTTATTGAACGCAGTTTTCCGAAATTCCTACACCAGGGAAGATGAATGGAATATTCCAGAATTTGAAACACGAACAGCTGCTAGCATGAGTTTCTTAGAAGTAGATACCTTAGGGGTTGCGAAGCAACTCAAATCGCTTGATACGGTCAAGTCTTCAGGTCCAGATTGTATACCGATTAGGTTCCTTTCAGATTACGCTGATACAATAGCTCCCTACTTAGCACTCATATACAACCGGTCGCTCACCGATAGATCTGTACCTACAGATTGGAAAATTGCGCAGGTCGCACCAGTGTTTAAGAAGGGTAGTAGGAGTAATCCATCTAACTACAGACCTATATCATTGACGTCGGTTTGCAATTGGGTTTTGGAGCATATACTGTATTCAAACATTATGAATCACCTCGAAGGGAACGATCTGTTGATACGCAATCAGCACGGTTTCAGAAAACATCGTTCTTGTGCAACGCAGCTAGCTCTTTATTCGCACGAAGTAATGGCAGCTATCGACAGGGGATCTCAAGTTGATTCCGTATTTCTAGATTTCCGGAAAGCTTTTGACACCGTTCCTCACAAGCGACTTCTAATCAAGCTGCGGGCCTATGGGCTATCGTCTCAGTTGTGCGACTGGATTCGTGATTTCCTGTCAGGAAGATCGCAGTTCGTAGTAATAGACGGCAAATCATCGAGTAAAACTGAAGTGATATCAGGTGTTCCCCAGGGAAGCGTCCTGGGACCTCTGTTGTTCCTGATCTATATAAATGACCTGGGTGACAATCTGAGCAGTTCTCTTAGGTTGTCCGCAGATGATGCTGTAATTTACCGTCTAGTAAGGTCATCCGAAGACCAGTATCAGTTGCAAAGCGATTTAGAAAAGATTGCTGTATGGTGTGGCAGGTGGCAGTTGACGCTAAATAACGAAAAGTGTGAGGTGATCTACGTGAGTTCCAAAAGAAATCCGTTGGAATTCGATTACTCGATAAATAGTACAATTCTCAAGGCTGTCAATTCAACTAAGTACCTGGGTGTTAAAATTACGAACAACTTCAGTTGGAGAGACCACATAGATAATATTGTGGGGAAGGCGAGCCAAAGGTTGCGTTTCATTGGCAGGACACTTAGAAGATGCAACAAGTCCACTAAAGAGACAGATTACACTACTCTCATTCGTCCTCTGTTAGAATATTGCTGCGCGGTGTGGGATCCTTACCAGGTGGGATTGACGGAGGACATCGAAGGGGTGCAAAAAAGAGCAGCTCGTTTTGTATTATCACGTAATAGGGGAGAAAGTGTGGCAGATACGATACGCGAGTTGGGATGGAAGTCATTAAAGCAAAGACGTTTTTCGTCGCGGCGAGATCTATTTACGAAATTTCAGTCACCAACTTTCTCTTCCGAATGTGAAAATATTTTGTTAAGCCAACCTACATAGGTAGGAATGATCATCAAAATAAAATAAGAGAAATCAGAGCTCGAACAGAAAGGTTTAGGTGTTCGTTTTTTCCGCGCGCTGTTCGGGAGTGGAATGATAGAGAGATAGTATGGTTGTGGTTCGACGAACCCTCTGCCAAGCACTTAAATGTGAATTACAGAGTAGTCATGTAGATGTAGACGTAGATGTAGATGTAGAGGAAAAGGAATACAGGCTTGTTTTAACCACAAGTTGGGTACGAGTTTTAGACAATAATCGTTTTATACGATGAAGCGCCAAATAAACTGGTCTAGGCATGCGTTCTCAAGTACAGAGATATGTAAACAGGCGGAACACGGCGCTGCAGTCGGCAACGCCTATATAACATAACAAGCGTCTGGCGAAGTTGTTATATCGGTTACTGTGGCTGCAATGGCAGGTTATCAAGGTTTAAGCGAGTCTGAACGTCATGTTATAGTCAGCGCACGAGCGATGCGACATAGCGATGAAGTGGGGACTTTCCCGTACGACCATTTCACGAGTGTATCGTGAATACCAGGTATCCGGTAAAACATCAAATCTCCCACATGGCTGCGGCCGGAAAAAGGTCCTGCAAGAAAGGGACCAACGACGACTGAAGAGAATCGTTCAACATGATAGAAGTGCAACCCTTCCGTATGTTGCTGGAGATTTCAGTGCTGGGCCATCAACAAGTGTCAGCGTGTGAACCACTCATCGATATGGGCTTTCGCTGCCAAAGGCCCACTCGTGTACCCTTGATGACTGCATGACAAAGAACTTTACGCTTTGCCTGGGTCCGTCAGCACCGACACTGGACTGTTGATGACTGGAAACATGTTGCTTGGTCGGACGAGTCTCGTTTCAAATTGTATCGAGCGGATGGCCGTGTACGGATATGGAGACAACCCTATGAATCCATGGATCCTGCAAGTCAGCAGAGGACGGTTCAAACTAATATGGAGTCTCTAATGGTGTGGGGATTGTGCAGTGGTAGTGATATTGGTCTCCTGATACGTCTAGATACAACTCTGACAGGTGACACGTACCTAAGCATTCTGTCTGATCTCCTGCATACATTCGTGTCCATTGCGCATTCCGACGGACTTCTGCAATTCCAGCAGCACAAAGTGACACTCCACACGTCCAGAATTGCTACAGAGTGGCTCCCGGAACACTCTTCTGAATTTAAACACTTCCGCTGGCCGCCAAACGCACCAGAATTGAAAATTATTGAGCAATCTGGGATGCCTTGCAACATGCTGTTGATAAGAGGTCTTCAGCCCCTCGTACTCTTACGGATTTATGGACAGCCCCGCAGGATTCATGGTGTCATTTCCCTCCAGCACTACTTCAGACATTATTAGTCGAGTCCATGCCACGTCGTGTTGAGGCACTTCTGTGTGCTCACGGTGGACCCCTACAAGATATAAGGCAGGTGTTACAGATTCTTTGGATCTTCAGTGTAAGTGTTATTGGCTCTGAAGAGGAACATTTGCATCACATCACGCCGCAATTCTATGGAACACTATAAAGGCAGCGGGGAAAACTGGCTACGGTAGCACTGGAAATGTTCTAACTCAGTCTTACACCTGAAGAAAAATAAAAAAATAATTTCTATTACTATTTTTATCGTTTTGCTCTGCTTGAGGAATTGCGTACTGTGTGTCTCAATGCACTTAAAACGACTTGTAAAAAAGTATTAGTTCAGCATTATTATCTTCTGTAAGCACCTTTAAACTGCGACAGGCAAATTAGTTTATTTATTTTACATTTTATGAAAGCGGCTCATGGCTGATATCCGACAACTACTACCTCTGTGTATTTGTCTGTGAATTGAAAATTTCTACTTCATCTGCGCTTGTTTCAGTACTTAGTGCTGTGTATAAGGGGAAATGTTGATTAACGACGAAAAAACTGTTGATTACATTCGTAGAGCTGAAGTCAAGGCGTTGGATTGGTAATTTTCGCGAAGGATGTGTGCCTGCAAGTATCATGTCGCCATGGCAGAAAGTAAGCCTCTTGGACGCCCGTACGCTACCCGGCTCGCGGCAGCACAGGCCGGCCTGCCTAGAGGCCAGGCGCTTCTGTAGCGTGTAAATTGCGACGCAGCAGTCCCGATCAACCACAACAGCCTTCGCTCTCGCCACCGTCTTGCTTAGTGAGTATCCCCCTTACCACGACAAGTTTCCCTGTTAGAGTTCGGACGTTCACGACCACGTACACACAGATCGTTGCCCGAATTTGAAGATCTACTAGTGGCTCTCTTTCGTATTCCTCTACCTGCTACACAACGAGTGACACCCTTTCTCCTCCCAAATACATAGACCAAGTTTAGATGATGCCACAGCAAGATGACTTGTCGCACCTGTCGCTTGAATCTTGAGGAACAGAGGAATTGCGATACAAATGAACTTATTATTATCATTATTAGTTCATCGTCACACAGTTCACTATCATGTACCACAACACAACTGCCTAAGCAACATTTCTACGAATAAATGCAGTGAGAAATTGAGTCAAACATTAAACCAAGAGGGTGTCGGGCCTAGACAACAATAGGCGAAACCTGACACAAGAGAACTTGAATACAAATAATGCTGTAGCAACACCAGTTACCACCCGCACATTCCTGCATTGTTGACAAAGCAAGTGTTGTGTACATAGTTCCGCGTAGTCAGCACGTACACAACTTTCCCACTAGAGCGCGCCCCGCTAAGCTCAACAGCGCAGGCGCAGCGCTCGTCCGTCTCCGCTCTACGAGATGGCGCTGCCATAAAGACAGACCAAATTCTGTTTCCGCCGATCCGCGTATTAATATGTAACGCAGCCAATGAGATTGCTGCTAACGTAGAACCTTATCTCCTCGCGGATCACACTCGCGCAGTGATACCTGAACGCGCGAGGTATTATAACGAGTGTACAGACCTCCGATTAGTCAGTCTGCATTAGTCTGCATTAGTCTGTAGTCAAGTTTCAGTCTGCACCTGAGAAGATTATTATATTTCTGTACATAGCCATGGAGAGAAATGTATAGACACTTTCTCAAGTATCAGAAATATGTGATAATAAGATTAACGTACCAAGACCAAAGGAACTTCAGATTGTCAATCGTAAATAGCATCCAGAACCAAGTTAAGTTATTTTTATGCTTGTTATTATTTTAATAAATCTATGTGAAAATTAATCAAGTTCTGTTTAAAGTTGGTCACCGTCAATCTGCTACTCTAAGCGTGCAAGTGGCATTTCTATCGTCTGACCTAACGGCAGAAGATAAACACGCCACGATAAGACCACGAGACATATTGCTGACACTCGCCTACTTCGTTAGAGCGACAAGTCAAATAATCTGATGGTGTGTGTACCGAAGGTCTTACAGTACGCACACCACAGCAAGCTACATCATACAATGGCTGCACACATTAATATGCTCACTTTTGTTACAATATAGTTACAGCTACGACTCTTACAAGCTGTGAAGCTCCACGGCATATAAGACCATCGATTTCTATATTCTTGACATTTCTTGCACAGAATAAGCTTATCCATTACGGATATTTTAGAACCCGTGACTGTTGATTGAATGTAAATACATACAACTGCAACCAGTCATTTTTTTGAATAATAAATAATTATTCAGAAGTCTTTCGATTTGACGTCACTTCGGCGACTTGAGCATCGATGGGGATGATATGATGATTATTAGGACAACACAACACCCAGTCCCTGAGCGGAGAAAATCTCCGACCCAGCCGGGCTCTTAAGACTGACATTCTGTCGCTCTGATCACTCAGCTACCGGGGGTGGACATATTAAAAAAAAAAGGTAACTCGTTATAGTGTTATGTATTTACATTTCTTGCACATATGTACACATATCACCATTCAGAATTCAGCACCTGGAGGGATAGTAAAGAACGAAATTATTATATGTAGACAGTAGAGGAAGGAGAGCACATGATTCAGTTTACACGTGACTGGAGGTTTATACACACCAGGAGAGAGATCTGAGTACTAAACTTCGGACAAGACCTTCTTATCCCGGAGGCTAACATGTAAGCACGTTGCAGAGCATACATTTCTGTCTTTAGTGATCACAGATCGAATTAAGATCTTTGTTTTGCCTTTCGTAATGCCCAGGGTGGTTAGTGTTTAACGTCCCGTCGACAACGAGGTCATTAGAGACGGAGCGCAAGCTCGGGTTATGGAAGGATCGGGAAGGAAATCGGCCGTGCCCTGTCAAAGGAACCATCCCAGCATTTGCCTGAAACGATTTAGGGAAATCACGGAAAACCTAAATCAGGATGGCTGGAGACGGGATTGAACCGTCGTCCTCCGGAATGCGAGTCCAGTGTGCTAACCACTGCGCCACCTCGCTCGGTCCGTAATGCCCAGGGAGCTATCACAATCCGCTGTCGCTTCAGTACAATCACGGTGTTTGAATAAAGGCATGATTTCTGTTCGTCTGATTGCGTATTTCTTTGTTACGTTTCAACTATATTGCAGCGGTTTATTCTATGTATAGCCCAAGTTTCATCGATCTATCTTACTTGGCAGTGATACATCATACTAAAGTTGCTTCCGTCAATCCCTTTGTGTCTAATGTAGTTTACCACCGTTATGTGGGTGACACGCTGATACTGCTGGATGGAATCCGAAACGATGTTACCACCATGGATGCCCAGCTTCGATAGCTTACATGACGGAATCAAATTTACAATGGAAAATGAGGCTCGCAATGGTGATGATGATATAATTACGACTGTCAGATAGCAGCATATGTTCGGCATTTACCGTAAAGATACTACAAAGGGTGTCATAATCCATTATTACTTATGTCACCCAAATATACACAAAAAAGACGTATTTTCCTCCAAGCTATATGGAGTAATTGGGGACGTGCGGATTTTTAAGAAAAGAAAAGTAAACATCGATTTACGTACTTTGCATACATCGGATACATTTACGCGTCACACAAACAACAAAGCTGACCTCTTGTCAAGGTATGGGGTCTATAAATTATTTTCTTTCATTTTATTATATATCCAGTCACGGACCACAAATGTTTATCAATCAGGTCATTAATTTCTGTCACTGATGATAATCTACAGCCTAACTATATGCAGTATACCAGGTCTGCAGAGGGTCATAGTTGACCAAAATAAATAACCTGATTAGCATTAACTGAATCCGGTTGGCACTTGGCGGAACATAACAATATTAAAAAGGAAAACACTTCCCAATGTTCTGCAAAACTAGAGAACATCAGAAATTCTTTTCTTTTTTCCTTTTAATATTGTAATAACCTGATCGATAAACATTTTCGTCTGTGACTGGATTTATAGAACAATAAAATAAATAGTTCCTAGATCGCTGGAGAACCTTAGTGCGATAATGTCGCAACTCGTGAATTTATAAAATTGACTGTGACGGATGTCAGAAATTTTATATAGGTCAGACGAGACGTGATTACAAAACCATATTCGAAGAGCGCAGTAGGCTGACTGAGAACAATAAATGCACAGCAGCAATACATATGAAAGACACCGCCTACACTATTTTAGAGAGCAATAACTCTTAGCGCTTACTCTCTTTATAAAATTTTTGAACAACTCATAGCAAAATTGGAAAAGGAGTTGCAAAACCATGGGAATTACTATAGGTTATGACACACTGTTGTCTCTGAATATCGCTGACGAACAGTTCACTTTCGCCGAGGAATAAGAGGATGTATATTATATGTTAAGACAGCTTAAAGAAGAATATGTGCAACTGGGTAGGAAGATAAGCTTCACAAAGACTGAGTACTGTCGGACAAGGATTATAGCAACGAGGAAATAAAGCACAGAATAGGAAATGGAAAAGTGCCAATTAAGCAGCTACACTCCATTAGTTGGAATAAAAATACGTCAAAAGATTTGAAAAGGACGACGTACAAAATTATAGTCTGTATTGCGCTGAAATGTCTCCATCGCTAATGAGAAAGAATTAATGGAAGTGGAAATGGAGTTCTGGAGACTAAGTTGTGAAGTATCAAGAAGAGACAATGTACGAACCAGAACATGTGGTAGGTACTAAGGATATTGTAGACACAATTGAAGACAAACGTCTTGAATAGTATGGTAATCTTAGAAGAATGCCGGAGGAAAGATGATTTCATAAAGTATGACACTGGTGACCTTCACGACACAGGAAAAGAAGAAGGAGACCCCGACTAGATTGTAAAGATGGAGTGAGGCATGAGATGCAGGACAGAGCCATGCAAGAAGAGAACTGGCAAGATAGGAGATAGAAACTTGGATCTGAAAGAGGCAGGCAGGAAAAAAAAAGAAGCGTGGTCATCTGGCGTCTTTATTCAATTCGAAATATCGAAATATTCAGCCTAAAACCCACTGCAAGCCACAGTTAGCTTCCCTTAGCTGTCACAAAATGATTATAGTAACTATTATTGGGATTATTTTCAACCGTGACAACAAAAAGATCAGCCCAATTGCATTCTACAGCAGTCCAATCCCGTAGACTTGTGGAAAAGGATGGATGTGATCTTTCGAGGTATTGCACCACGTTACTAAAGTGCTGAAACACATTTTCATTAAACTAGACGGCAGAATTTTCACATCAACTCGAGTAATAGCCACAGGCATTATATGGCTGGAACCAGCTGACACGGTGGCAGGACCACGTCATCTTCGATTGACAAAATCATTATGGCACGAGTGGTAAAAATCGGGCGAGATTACTGAAGAATAATAAAACAAAAATGTGAATGTCAACACGGCCTGACTTACATCTTCTGGCATTGAAAGAATCCTGTTTTTACGATGTACAAGCAATAAAATAAGGACTACTAGAATGCAAGATGTAACAGAAACGGCGAGAGCTAATGTCAGTTGCGAGTAAGGTCACTTGTATCGGGAGGGATATAAAACGGCTGTGCATGGGAGATCTACAATGTTTTAGGAATTGCAGTGGAACTTCCGCCAGTTTCACATTTCGCTGGAGCAAGTTAGATAGTGGACGGTTAGAGAGTCTTATGTACAATGTGCATGGAGTGACTGACATTACTGAGCTATAAGAAGCAAGGATTGCATTGACCTAAATATGCCTCAAATGAGGAACACATGTTTATATCAGTGTCTAGTAGACTGTAAGCGGCCAGGCTGGAAGAATATATTGAAGGTGGGCGATAGGAAAGTTCGTTTAACGACCGTAGCCTAAGTCAGTGGTTCCAAACTGTGGGACACGCCATCGTAGACGGACGTGGTAATAGTAAATGGCGGACGCGAGCTTACTGAAAAGAAAAAAAAATATGAATTCAAAAACTGATTACTTTATTGAAGGAAAGAAAACCAAAATACATTATGACATAGTAAAAATTAAAAATTTACATTTACTCTGATGTAATGTACTTACAGATAGGACTGTATCAATTTTGTACAATGCATTTAATAGCTAACTTTTCAGGAATATATTACATACAAGTTTGGTAGTTATTAGTAACTTTCTTTGACCTGGCTTGCAGAGTAGAGTTTCTCGAAGAAGTGTTTAACATTAGAAACAAACACTAGAAGTTCTCTTTAAATGTTTGGCTAAGCTCTATATGTTGTCTTCAAAGCAGCCTACGCAGAAATGATTCAAATGGTTCTAAGCACTATGGAACTTAACATCTGAGGTCATCAGTCCCCTAGACTTAGAACCACTTAAACCTAACTATCCTAAGGTCATCACAGACATCCATGGTCAGGGCAGGGTGCGAACCTGCGACTGTAGCAGCAGCGCGGTTCCGGACTGAAGCGCCTAGAACCGCTCTGCCACAGCGGTCGACCTTATGCGGAAAATATGATTTCGCAAAAGCAGGAAGTAGAAAATGGTAACAGTATAATGAAACACTCTTGTTTTCAGTGCAGAAACCACATCAACCACAACTGCCCAAAATTCAAACAGCGATTTATTATTAAACTGTCCTTTGATTTCGCCACTTGCTGTGAAGTCTAGTGTTTTGAAATGGGATCCTAGCCCACTAGTAACGTTCGTCAGGAAGAAAATGATTTTTAAAATTCTTTGCCAGCGTGGTTAATTGATTATCAATGGTTACAAGAACGGCTTTCTGCGTATTTTTCTTCAGCATTTAAGTTTCAACACATTCATCAACAATTCCGAACATTTCTAGGTCTTTGCTTTAAATTTCTGCTCTAGAATTCCAACTTTCTACAAAAAGCCTTGAATTTATCACACGTTTCCAACATATGTCAATTTGCTCCTTAGAGCTGAAGATTTATGATATTGAATTTCTAGAATACGTTGACCAAGTAGCTCAATTTCTTACATATGAACCATGTCCAAACTTCTCATTTTCAGGTCAGTTTTTCTTTTATAGAAAAATGGCGATTTCATTTCTTTCTTAATAAACACGTGATAACCGTCTTACCTTGCAATCAAATAATAACACTGAATGTGCTGCACCTATGTCTTTACAAAGTAATTTTAGATCTCACATTTTTATACAGTTTACGATCGTTACAATCGTCATTAGTACAGTATTCAGAGTAGGTCTCATTACTTCTGTGGATCATGCATTGTGTGCAAACTTACCATGGAGATTTCTGTTTCATAAGTGCCTGTATGCTATGGAATCTTCCACGCACTGAATGAGCATCATAGATGCATACTTCGACGCAGTTTTTCCATTCCGTCTTTGCTTCGTTTATGAAATCATATAAGATAGTAAATAATGCGAGGGATGTTGCTTTCAGTTCTATTTGTTTGCAGAAAAGTACTTCTTCTACTGCTGAAATACCACTATGAAATCGAACATTGGCAATGAAATAATCATCTTTATTGTTATCTGTTGACCCATCTAGTTGAACTGAAAATAATTTGTCACGTAACCTCCTGAAAACCTGAAGCTGTTCATCATTAGCAATATCACCAATTCTACGGGCAACAGTATCATTTGGTAGAGATGTGGACTGAGACTGTTTGAAGAAGTTCTCTCCAAACATGATTTCCAAAATCGCAATTGCAACTAGCAAAGCAAGCTCTTCACCAATGTTGTGGCATATATTTGATTATCATATGGGGAAACGGGACGGCCTGATGAAAATTATGATTGGAAACTGGGTCGCGAATACTGGAACACTGAGAAACACTGGCCTACACCAACTAACTGAAGCTTCAACGACGACTGCTCTTTCCTCCGTGGCTCGTAGAAATTCTGATCAATCCAAGACAGTACAAAAGTTGGACACTGTTTCAATGAGTACTGTTGTGCGAAGTAATCTAACACAATACTTGTAATACCAACTCTATTCTGAAAATCGTTCTTATGCACTACTGCGCAGTCACAAGCTATTCTAGCATATAAATCGAAATCACTTTCACAGCCAAACCACACAAGACTATCGATCGCTTTCTCGTGAGCATCATCCTTCCTATTCTGATACTCGCTTAATTCGCCTCTAGCTATCGTGACGATACGTTCACGGTCAGTACATAATGTATAGCAGGCTATATTCACAGTAACTTCTCACGATACACACACATCAAAAAAAGTTTTGCATCACCCCGGTTCCCAAAAATCCTAAAGATAGACGTTGACTGTGGATATTGTATCATAGATACAGTCCCTTTGTCTGTTCAGGGATGTCACTAAACCCACCCAAAGATGTAAACAACCACGCATTAGCAGTGCCTATTAAACGGAGCGGGTCCGACAGCCGAACAGTTCCAGTCATTCCATTAGAAAAGAGGCACACGTCTCGTGTTGTCTGTAGTTCATCCATGCCTAGGCCGCGGTTAGATCGCGTCCGCATTGTTACTTTGTGCCAGGAAGGGCTCTCAACGAGGGAACTGTCCAGGTGTCTCGGAGTGAACCAAAGTGATGCTGTTCTGACATGGAGGAGATACAGAGAGAAAGGAACTGTCGATGACATGCCTCGCTCAGACCGCCCAAGGGCTGCTACTGCAGTGGATGACCGCTACCTACGGATTATGGCTCGGAGGAACCCTGACAGCAACGCCACCATGTTGAATAATGCTTTTCTTGCAGCCACAGGACGTCGTATTACGACTAAAACTGTGCGGAATAGGCTGCATGATGCGCAGCTTCACTCCCGACGTCCATGGCGAGGTCCATCTTCGCGATCACGACGCCATGCAGCGCTGTATAGATGAGCCCATCAACATGTTTAGAGGCAACCCGGTCAGGCTGAACGCCTTGGACACACTGTCCAGCGATTGCAGCAAGGTGGAGGTTCCCTGATGTTTTGAAGTAGCATTATGTGGGGCCTACGTACGCCGCTTGTGGTCATGGGAGGCGCCGTAACGGCTGTACGATACGTGAATGCCATCCTCCGACCGATAGTGCAACCGCATCGGCAGCATATTGGCGAGGCATTCGTCTTCATGGACGACAATTCGCGCCCCCATCGTGCACATCTTATGCACTGCTGTTTCTTATTTATATAAATGATATGCCTTCTATTATTACAGGTGATTCAAAAATATTTCTGTTTGCTGATGACACCAGCTTGGTAGTGAAGGATCTTGTGTGTAATATTGAAACAGTAACAAATAATGTAGTTCATGAAATAAGTTCATGGCTAGTGGAAAATAATTTGATGCTAAATTACAGTAAGACTCAGTTTTTACAGTTTCTAACTCACAGTTCAATAAGAACCGATATTTTGATCAGACAGAATGGGCATATTATAAGCGAGACGGAACAGCTCAAGTTCCTAGGCGTTCGGATAGATAGTAAGCTGTTGTGGAAAGCCCATGTCCAGGATCTTGTTCAGACACTAAATGCTGCCTTATTTACCATTAGAACAGTATCTGAAATAAGTGACAGTTCAACACGAAAAGTAGTCTACTTCGCATATTTTCATTAGCTTATGTCGTATGGTATTATTTTTTGGGGTAATTCTTCTGATTCAAAAGGGTATTTTTGGCTCAAAAACGGGCTGTTCGAGCTGTATGTGGTGTAAGTTCGAGAACCTTTTGTCGACCCCTATTCAATAGTCTGGGAATTCTGACATTGCCCTCACAGTATATATTTTCATTAATGTCGTTTGTTGTTAGCAATATTAGCCTATTCCCAAGAGTTAGCAGCTTTCACTCAGTTAATACTAGGCAGAAATCAAATCTGCATGTGGAATGCACTTCCTTGGCTCTTGTGCAGAAAGGAGTGCAGTATTCTGCTGCATCCATTTTCAATAAGCTACCACAAGAACTCAAAAATCTTAGCAGTAGCCCAAACTCTTTTAAGTCTAAACTGAAGAGTTTCCTCATGGCTCACTCCTTCTATTCTGTCGAGGAGCTCCTGGAAGAGCTAAAAAATTAAGCAAATTCCAGTGTTACATTGTTGATTTTCTTTATTTAAACTTACTTGTCGCCTGAATATGTTTTTTTTATATTTCATTTTATCTGTTTCTACTATCGTGTTATAATTTCATGTATTGACTCGTTCCATGACCATGGAGACTTCTCCTTAATTTGGTCCCACGGAACAATAAATAAATAAAAATAAAAAAATAAAATGACTTCCTTCAGGATAACGACATCGCTCGACTAGAGTGGCCAGCAAGTTCTCCAGACATGAACCCTAACGAACATGCCAGGGATAGATTTAAAAGGGCTGTATATGGACGACGTGACCCACAAACCGCTATGAGGGACCTACGCCTAATCGCCGTTGAGGAGTGGGACAATTTGGACGAACAGTGCCTCGATGACCTTGTGAAGAGTATGCCACGACGAATATAGGCATGCATCAGTGCAAGAGGACGTGCCACTGGGTATTAGATGTACCGGTGTGTACAACAATCTGGACCACCACCTCTGAAAGCCCCGCTGAATGGTGGTACAACATGTAATGTGTGGTTTCCATGAGGCATAAAAAGGGCGGAAATGATATTTATGTTGATCTCCATTCCAGTTTTCTGTACGGGTTCCGGAACTCTCGGAACCGAGGTGATGCAAAACTTTTTTTGATGTGTGTAATTCACTGTTTAAACGTATGACTCTACTACCGCGGCGTGAAGATTTGTACGAATATAATTTTAAACAAGCGGGAATTGTGATTGTGCACTTGAATGTATCGTCCGTATCATTGTCACGATGTGCTGAGTGTTATTTAAAGGGGATCTCAGATTGATTCCATGTTTCTGGATTTACAAAAGACTTTCGATACCGTTTCTCATAAGCGGCTTTTAAACAAGCTACATGCCTATGGAGTCTCGGTTGTGCGACTAAATTCGTGATTTACTGTCAGAAAGGTCATGAGTGAAAATTATCGAGTTTTAACAGAAGTGATATCTTCTGTTCCCCAAGGAAGTATTATAGCCCTTTACTGTTTCTAATCTAGACGGATGATTTAGGGGTCATATTAGAGTGTTTGCACGTGATTCTGTCGCTTGCTGTCTAGTACAGCCACCAGAAGATCAAAAAAATTACAAAATGTATTAGATAAAATATCTCTATACTGACAGATGTGAAATTTACGGAACTGCCAGTTTAATAAGTCATGGTTGCAAAATCCTAATACGAATTCCTTACAGAAGAATGGAAAAACTGGTAGAAGCCGACCTCGGGGAAGATAATTTTTGATTTCGGAAAAACTTAGGAAAACGCTAGGCAATACTGACCTTGCGGCGTCTTGGAAGATAGTTTAAGGAAAGGCAAACCAACTTAAAATCAGCTTCTAACAATGTTGACTGGAAAACTGTTTGAAGTTCTGAAGGCAGCAGGGGTAGAACACAGGGAGCGAAAGGCCAGTTTGTGTAATAACCAGACGGCAGTTATAAGAGAAGAAGGGCATAAAAAGAAAGCAATGATTGAGAAAGGGATGAAACAGGGTTGCAGCCTATCGCCGATGTTATTCAACATGTACACTGAACAAGCAGTTAAGGAAAACAAAGAAATATTTCGAGTAAAAAATGGTTCAAATGGCTCTGAGCACTATGGGACTCAACTGCTGAGGTCATTAGTCCCCTAGAACTTAGAACTAGTTAAACCTAACTAACCTAAGGACATCACAAACATCCACGCCCGAGGCAGGATTCGAACCTGCGACCGTAGCGGTCTTGCGGTTCCAGACTGCAGCGCCTTTAACCGCACGGCCACTTCGGCCGGCCTATTTCGAGTAAAAATTAAAGTTCAGTGAGAAGAAACAAAAACCTTGAGGTTCGCCTATGACACTATAATTCTGTCAGGGACAGCAAAAGACTTGGAAGAGCAGCCAAACGGAACCAACAGTATCTTGGAAGGAGGATAAAAGATGAACATCAACAAAAGTAAGATAAGGATAATGGAATGTAGTCGAATTAAATCAGGTGAAGCTGAGGGAAATAGATTAGGAAACGAGACACTTAGAGTAGTAGATAGTTTTTGCTTTTTGTCCAGCAAAATAACTGATTATGGCCGAGATATAGAGGATATGAAATGTAGACTGGCAACGGCAAGAAAACCGTTTCTGAAGAAGAGAAATTTGTTAACATCGAACATAGACTTTGTGGTGTCACCGCCAGACACCACACTTGCTAGGTGGTAGCCTTTAAATCGGCCGCGGTCCGTTAGTATACGTCGGACCCGCATGTCGCCACGGTCAGTGATTGCAGACCGAGCGCCGCCACACGGCAGGTCTAGAGAGACGTCCTAGCACTCGCCCCAGTTGTACAGCCGACTTTGCTAAGAATGGTTCACTGACAAATACGCTCTCATTTGCCGAGACGATAGTTTGCATAGCCTTCAGCTACGTCATTTGCTACGACCTAGCAAGGCGCCATTACCAGTTTATATTGAGATTGTAATTAATGTATCAACAAGAGCGATGTTCTCCAATTATGGATTAAAGTTAAGTATTTCAAGAGCTTCGTACTTTATTTATTAGACTCAACTCCTTTAATTGTTCCAGATCTCACGCCAGTCTGCGTGAGCTTAAACGCGTGCATTTCGGCCTCCTCTAGCAACACAGTGTTGGCTCTTCTGCCAACACATCATATGGCGAAGAGTGTAAAAACGGTCCTCTTCTTTATACTTGCTTAAATTACTTGTGTCATGGCTTCGCCACAATCTCCAGATGTACTGTCCGAATTTTATCGCTTGCAGAATCAGCAGACGCAGGCCTTATTGGATGCCCTTGGACAGCTCGTCCAGGGTCAACGTGCAATGCAAAACGATGCGGCAGCCGCCGCTCCACCGCTACCGCAGCCACAACACGCAGTTGCACCACCTTTTCGTCCTTTTGATGCGGCACTGGAAAGCTGGACGGAGTGGTCACGCCAATTTGGATTCCATCTCGCCGCCTACAGAATTCAAGGTATTGAGCGGCAGCCTTTTTTGCTTTCTTATGTAGGAGTGTCCACCTACTGTGTGATAGTGAAATTGTTTCCCCGACGCGACATCGCAACTCTGTCCTACGACGAAATTTTGTCTGCATTAGATGCATATTTCAAAGAATCAGTCAATGTAGTTGCAAAAAGGTATACTTTCTTTCGTACCAAACGTACGGCCGGTCATACTAATAGGGAGTGGGTTGCAACTTTGCAAGGCCTTACTAGGGATTGTGCTTTTGAGTGTGAATGTGGACTCCCTTATTCAGATACTGTGGTACGTGATGCAATTGCACAGAACGTTTCTGATGTTCGTATAAGGGAACAGATTTTGGGGAAACTAGTCAATCCCTCCCTTCAACAAGTGATAGACATATTGGATCGGCAGGACACACTTGACTTTGCTCAGGAATCATTTGAAACTTCGCCAGCTGTGTGTCACATTAACCGGCCCGCCGGGCGAGCTGCACGGAACAGTAAACAGCTCTCGCGCCCATCCGCGCAGCTGCCGCCAAGCTATCCGCTACGTGTGCCGCGCAAGCAAGCAAATGCAGTGCTAAAGTCATGCCCGCGGTGTGCTACTAGACATTCACGTGAGAATTGCCCGTCACGCCAAGCTATTTGCTTTTTCTGTAATAAAAAAGGACATGTTCAAAGTGTTTGCCAGAAATAGCTCAGAACGGACACTCACAACCGTTCCAGGCCCTTTGCTTCGCGCCGGAATCAAACCAAGAATACTCAGGTTCGTGAACCTTCGCCCATGGACATTCATGTAGTTAATTCCACTCCGCCCAGTGCCACTCTCTCTAACAGTGACTGTGTTCGTCCCACAAATAGTGTGCGTCGACATCGCAGGAAATCCCGTAAAGTCGCAAGTGATTCTGTACCAGTGTCAGTTCATGTTGCACGAGACAGTCGCTCTTGTCGTCAGCAGGACAATAAACGTTTTGTAGATTTGGACATTCACGGCAAAGTGGTACCATTCCAGCTCGATACCGGAGCTGCAGTTTCATTGATCAATAAAGACACGTACAAACAACTGTGCACACCTCCGTTGCGTGCCGCAAATGTTAAGTTAAATAGTTATTCAGGACAAGCTATCCCTGTGTTAGGACAGTGCAGCCTTCTTGCAACATACAAGGGACAAACAAAACTTGTGTCATTTTACGTACTTCGTTCTTCTTCTGCAGTGAACTTGTTTGATTTAGATTTATTTCAGTTGTTTAACTTGTCTATAGTCAATCAGGTCCTATCAGTGAACCAGACTGTGCCTTCAGCCAGTGTTTCTCGTCTCTGTGAAGAATTTGCAGACATTTTTGCACTGGGCCTTGGTTGCGCTCAGAACTATGAAGCACATTTGGAACTGAAAGTAAACACGCAACCGAAATTTTTCAGAGGGCGCAATGTTCCCCACGCATTGCGTGATGATGTCGCAAGAACATTACACGATTTGGAATCACTAGGTGTGATTGAACGTGTGCCGGCTTCTCTCTGGGCATCACCCTTAGTAATTTTGCCAAAACCTTCCGGGAAATTGTGACTTTGTGTGGACTTCAAAGCTACAGTGAATCCACAACTAGTGATTGCAACTTTTCCTTTACCCCGCCCAGAAGATCTTTTTGACAAACTGTGCCCGGGTAAATATTTTTCGAAGTTGGACCTCGCCGATGCGTACTTGCAAATACCGGTGGACGAAGAATCCCAGCGCGTTTTGGTGGTTAACACGCATCTTGGTTTGTACCGATTCAAAAGACTGCCATTCGGGTGTGCATCCGCCCCTGCATTGTTTCAGCAATATCTACAAACTGTTTGTGCCTCGGTCCCTACTGCAGCGCACTATCTGGACGATATTGTGATCTCCAGACAGACGGAAGAAGAACATTTAGCCAATCTCAGAACATTATTTCAGGTCTTGCGACAAAATGGTCTTCGCTTGCGGAAGGATAAATGTGTGTCTTTTGCTCGTGACTTACCCTATCTGGGACATGTAATCAATGCCCAAGGCATACAACCCAGTCCAGAGCACCTCCGTGCCATACAAGACTTGCTTTCGCCGCAGAATTTGAAGCAGCTACAGAGTGTGCTGGAAAAAATCAATTACTTTAACAGATATGTGCGCCACGCCTCTTCCATTTCAGCTCCACTTCATCGCTTATGCCGTAACGGTGTTCCGTTCGTCTGGATGACGGCATGCGAACGCCCCTTTCGCCAGTTGAAATCGGCGTTGCTTTCCACTACTTGCCTTACGCCATTCGATCCCCAGAAACCCCTTTTGTTGATGGTAGATGCATCGGATTTCGGGATCGGTGCTGTGCTTGCGCACAACGATGGATCGTATAATCGCCCTATTGCCTTTGCGTCCAAATTGCTCTCGTCTGCGCAAAGAAATTATTCACAGATAGAGAAAGAAGCTTTGGCTCTCGTATTTGGTGTTACTAAGTTTCATGATTTCTTGTATGGTCGTCACTTTACCATCATCACAGACCACCAACCTTTGACATCGCTTTTTCATCCGCACAAGCCTGTACCTCCACGTACAGCGCAGAAATTCATTCGCTGGTCTATTTTCCTCTCGCAGTACCGCTACGATATCTTGTATCGGTCCACTGCTAAGCACGGAAACGCCGATGCGTTGTCCCGTTTGCCTGTTGCTGAGGACAGAGCGTTCGATTCTTCTGAACTTGCTTGAATGTTCATTGATGTGGAAACTGATGACGTGGTCGAATCGTTTCCGATTGATTTTCGTCTTGTAGCTACAGCCACAGCTGCTGAACCTGTCCTTGCTACCGTTTTGCGTTTTGTTGCTACTCAATGGCCCTTGTCAAAGTCACGGATCGAGGATCCGTTGGTTCGCCGATTTTTTGCTCACAAGGAGGGACTTTTTGTTCGACGTGGTGTTTTGCTGTTGCGTTCTGATAATGATCAGTCCCGGGTCGTGGTCCCACGTTCGTTACAGTCCTCTGTCTTACGGCTTCTCCACCAAGGACATTGGGGTATAGTGCGAACGAAACAACTTGCTCGTCAGCACTGTAATTGGTTCGGAATCGATGCTGCGATTACGAATATGTGCTCTTCTTGCATGGCGTGTGCCGAACAACAATCCGCACCGCCGCGGAAATTCTTTGCATGGCCGAAAGCCACTACCCCTTGGCAAGGCTTACACATCGATTTTGCTGGTCTATTCTGGAATGCTCGATGGTTGGTTGTGGTAGATTCATTTAGTAATTTTCCTTTTGTTGTCCGGATGTCTTCCACGACGTCATCTGCCACCATCCAAGCGTTATCCGCTATCTTTTGCATTGAAGGTCTTCCACAGACTATTGTTTCCGAAAATGGCCCACAATTCATGTCCGCAGAATTTCAGTCATTCTGCAAGGCCAATGGTATTCCACATCTGACATCCGCGCCGTTTTCGCCTCAGTAAAACGGTGCCGCTGAACGATTGGTCCGGACTTTCAAGTCACAGATGTTGAAGTTCAAAGAGTCGCATTCCCTGGAGGACGCGTTATTGCTCTTCTTGTCCTCGTATCGCTCTCAGCCCCGAGATGGTCGCTCGCCGGCTGAGTTGCTCCACGGTCGTCCTCATCGAACCTTGATGTCTTTGCTACATCCGCCGCATCAGGTTCCTGTGCAGCGGCAGACGCCTGCTTTTGCTCCAGGCGACGTTGTATACTATCGCAACTATCGAGGTTCACGGCGTTGGCTCGCAGTGCGCATTCTTCGCTGCCTCGGCCGCGCTATGTCTTTGGTTTTGGGGGGGCCACTGGTGAGGTGCGTCAGCATCTCAATCAGCTGCGCCTCTGTCGTCGCACGGGATCTGCCGCTCCCCGTCTGCTTTCAGCGACGGTGCCGTCCGGTCACCGCCAGCAGTGGACGCGTCGCTGCAACCGCCGGGTGCCTCCCTGGGTCACGCGCCGCCGATCGCTTCCCATGACCAGCTGTCCTCCGATATGGAACTCTTGCCCGCTCCGGACCAGGTGTCGCCTTCGCCCGTCGGCTGCCCCGCCCCGATGGAGGTCGAATCTTCGGCCCCTCCTCTCTACGGGCGCATACACCGCATGTTGGCGTGCACCCTGGACTAGGTTTTCAGGCGTTTCCTAGCTCCCCTCGGACCGAATGGCTGGGTGCGGGTGGCACAGCCTCGCCTGTTGTTAGGCTCCCCACCTCGTCGCATACGTCAACATGGGGTCCTCCCCACGGCGGGGGGAAGCCTTATAAAACAACCGTACGCCGATTTGCGGGGGAGGAATGTGTTGTCACCGCCAGACACCACACTTGCTAGGTGGTAGCCTTTAAATCGGCCGCGGTCCGTTAGTATACGTCGGACCCGCATGTCGCCACGGTCAGTGATTGCAGACCGAGCGCCGCCACACGGCAGGTCTAGAGAGACGTCCTAGCACTCGCCCCAGTTGTACAGCCGACTTTGCTAAGAATGGTTCACTGACAAATACGCTCTCATTTGCCGAGACGATAGTTTGCATAGCCTTCAGCTACGTCATTTGCTACGACCTAGCAAGGCGCCATTACCAGTTTATATTGAGATTGTAATTAATGTATCAACAAGAGCGATGTTCTCCAATTATGGATTAAAGTTAAGTATTCCAAGAGCTTCGTACTTTATTTGTTAGACTCAACTCCTTTAATTGTTCCAGACCTCACGCCAGTCTGCGTGAGCTTAAACGCGTGCATTTCAGCCTCCTCTAGCAACACGGTGTTGGCTCTTCTGCCAACACATCAGACTTAACTGTTAAGAACTTTTTCTGAAGATATTTGTCTGGAGTGTAGCCATGTAAGGAAGTGAAACATTGACGATAAGCATTTTAGATAAGAACTCAATAATGCGATGCGACAGAAGAATGTTGAAGAGTAAATAGGTCGATCACGTAACTTATGAAAAGATATTGAACAGAATTGGGGAGACAAGAAATTTGTGGCACGACTTGAGTAAAAGAAGGGATCAGTTGAATGGACATATTCTGAGTTATCAGGCGATCACCAATTTGGGATAAAAATCGTAGATGGAGACCAAGAGATGATTACAGTAAGTAGATGCAGAAGGATGTAGGCTGCAGTGGTTATTAGGAGATGAATAGAATTACCCAGGATAGAGTAGCATGGAGAGCTATATCAAACCAGTTTTCGGAGTGAAGACCACAGCAACAACCGCATGGTGCGAAAAGTAGCAATTGACCCTAAATAATGTAAAGTGTGACGTCATCGATATGAATACTAAACAAAAATTCATTAAATTTCGGTTACATGATAAATTCCACAAATCTAAAGGTTGACATTTCAACTAAATCCCTAGAAATTGCAATTAAGAACAACATAAAATGGAACTCTGGCATAGATAGTGTTGAGGCGAAGGCAAACCAAAGACTTCTTTTTATTTTCAGGACACTTAGAAGATGTCACAAGTCTACTGAAGAGACTGCCTACAATATGCTTGTCCGTCCTCTGCTAGAGTACTGCTGTGTAGTATGGGATCCTTACCAGATGGGACTGACAGAGGATAAGGAAAAACTTCAAAGAAGGGCAGGTCGTTTGGTATAATAGGCAAATAAGGGTGAGAGTTAACGGATATGATAGGAGATTTAGCGTGGAAATGATTAAAACAAAGGAGTATTCTGCTGCGGCGGGATCTTTCCACGAAATTTTAACCATCAACTTCCTCCTCCGATTGCTAAAATATTTTACTGGTGCCTTCCTACATTGGTAGAAATGATCATTGTAATAAAATAAGAGAAATCAGAACTTGCACGGAAAGACTGAAGTGTTAATTTTCCCCGTGCGCCCTTCGAGAGTGAAACGGTAGAGAAATAGAGTGAAAGTATTCGATTAGCCCTCTCCCAGGCACTTACAAGAGAATTGCAGAGCAGTCATGTAGATTTAGATTACGCAGTACGTAAGTACACGTACTATCAATGAGTTGCCATTTTACCACATAAATGCACAATTTAACATCATCTTTCGCCCAATGCTCTCTCCATATCGGGGAAACCCAACAAGTTCTAGGTATGTGCTGCAAATGACACAGATCACGCGACAGATAAACAAATTCAACATTAAAGGCTGGGTATTGCTATCTGCATGCAACGATATGATTACAAGTCGGCAACCGTCCATTTACAGCAATGAAACTAATCTTGACTAATTCGTCAGCACACTCGGTTGGTCAACGTGTTCTTACGTATCTAGCTAATGTCTTTATGTCAGCCTCAAGCTTATTTTCCCACAAATAAAAATACAACATCCGGTTCTCAATTAGACATACTCGTAGCACATCCGGAGTACGTGAAAGAATGGCAGATTGTATGATATTCGTGCAGTTCGATGCCGAAGGAAGATAATACGTGGTCAACGCCAGTATGGGTGAACACTTACGAATCAAAGGCCTCATCATTGTTTAACAGCCCATACACAGGGAGCAGCAGGCCGACTGAGTGCGTGTAATTCACACTCATGAGGCTACTAATGTCTAAGCCGCACCTTTGCGGCCCTTTGCAAGTTCCTCACACCTGCAGTGACTGCAGCTCATACAGAACAAGTGTTGCGTATCGTAGCTAATGATCCATGCTGTACACGCACCGTGGGCCTACACCCTGAATTCCGCCTGCAGCGCTCCGTGCAGGAATTCATACTCGCATTCGGGGATTACGAACACGTCCACACGATGTTGGCAGAAATGCACTTTTCTCAGAGATCGAAGATAATGTAAATTATGTTCGTAGGGCTCTCCAAATAAATGGCCAAAATTCGTGTCTCGTCTGTTGACGACGTCTTTATTTTCCGCATACAGTCAACAGAGACAATTCTTTCTTTTATTTCTTTTTTTTACAGTGTGTGCGTTAGTCTTCTTCTTCTTCTTCTACACTCCATGAATTAGGCATTGAGCGTATTCATATTCACAGATTATCTGTCTACCTCTGCGTAGGTCTTCCAGCATCTCTCCTTCTTGCCTGTTTGTAAGCTAACGCTAGTATTGCAAGTCTTTTACAGTCCATTATTTGTACGTTTTCGTGTCAGGATGTCGTGGTAGTTCGTTACTCTGATTTTAATTGGCTCTATTTTAGTTTTCGTCACACTGTTTCATTTCGATGTGGTCTGTCCTCGAGTAGCCTTCTGTTCTTCTTAGAAATTTCATTTCTGTACTTTGTATGTCACCTAACCTTCTTTTTGTGGATACCTAGCATTCACTTCCTTAAAGAAGTGCTGGAAGGGCCACAGTTTTCTAAAATTTTGCTGCCGTTTCTTGTCTGGTCTTTCTTTTAAATACATTGTAAATGGTGTCACATATATTTCGAAAGCTAGTCAGCTTTACATATAGACCTTTGTAGTGCCTAGGGCAATTTGACATCCCAAATAAGTGCAGGAGGACACTTGTTCTAAAATTACATAATCCACAGTGATTTTGGTACGGCTCGAGTCTTTACTTCAGATAACGGTCACTTTAATCTTGGTTTTAAAAATCTGAATATCGTGTTGTTTACGAAGTGTATTCAGGTGGTTCAGTGCGCGTTGTAAGTAATCTCATTTATCTAACAATATCAAGGCATCATCTGACCCAATTTAAAGGTGTAATATGGCGTTTTTTTTATATTTTAATACATTTTTTTGTATGTATTGCCTCAGATATAGGGTAATGTCGTTGTCATAAATGTCAAAAAGAGTGAGAGATATTGGGCACACTCGCCGTTCTCCTTTTCTGTGTTTGTTTCACTGGTATTTATTACAATTTTTGATTCCTTGTATAGGTTTCTCATGGCCTTTATTAATTTTCTGAGGTATTCATTGGTTCCATTATAAAAAAAAGAAGCACTTCATCGTCAGGCCACGAGTGGCCTACCGGGACCATCCGACCACCGAGTCATCCACAGTGGAGGATGCGGATAGGAGGGGCGTGGGGTCAGCACACCGCTCTCCCGGTCGTTGCGATGGTATTCTCGACCGAAGCCGCTACTATTCGGTCGAGTAGCTCCTCAATTGGCATCACGAGCCTGAGTGCACCCCGAAAAATGGCAACAGCGCAAGGGGTCCTGGATGGTCACCCATCCAAGGTCTTGTCTTCCGTTGGTTCCTAGACAAACAATCTTTTGCTACCAGATACATGATGAAAACTGAACTTTACAAGTGAAAAATTCGCACAACTTTTCATGTAATCTTTTTTTGTTTGTTTTACAGTTCCAGTTACAATAATAGTGTTTTCTGGAAACCGGAACAAAACAGCTGTATATTCCATGGGCGCTGGTCATCGGTCAACTGTGTCACTTTGGCTGGCGCAGCTGCGGCGCGCTCCCAACAAAATGTAGGAAACGTTATGGCTGTGCTCCCTCTTACGTCGCTCAGTGCCGAAGAGAGCAGCGTGGCGTCACACTACAGTTTATCCTCAGTAAAGAACCAAACGCTGCGTTGCCTTGAATGTAATGACGCAAGAGAAACTTCGTAGAGACTTTTACAACTCAACCGTCCCTGTTAGTACTGGATGGTTATAGCTTTCCCTATTTAACACTTTATAACACGGAATCTGATTACCGTACAAGGACCATACTTGGTAGCATTAATGTCAAGCAGAATCCGTTCAACTGAAACACTTTTAATGTGTTGCTACGGTATATCATATCATTACAAGTCGGTACAATTACTGCTATAAAACGTGCTCAATATGGCGCCCATCAGCGTCCAGAAGAGTCTGAAAGCGCAGCATTGCATTCTGCACAGCAGGACGAAGCATGTCCGTAGGTATGCTGGCCACCTCTCCCGATATGCTGCGCTTCAGATCGGCACATGTGTGAATGTTCCTCCGGTACACCCTGTCCTTCAGCTAGTCCCACAACCAGAAATCACGGGAAGTGATTGTGCCCGCCAAGCATTTGGAATATATCGGCTGATAATTCGATGGTTTCCAAGTGGGTTTTGGGTAAGGAGGTGAACTTCTCGAGTGGTGTGCGGTGAGGCCCCATCTTGCATGAAAATTGTTGATTTCAACGCGTCTCTCTCCTGTAAGGCAGGAATGACGTGGTGGGGAAGCACATCGAAGAAACGCTAGCCAGTCAGGATGCACGTCTTTGGTCCTTGAGCGCCAACGTCTTCAAAACAGGATGGGCCAATGAAGAACGTAGCCGTGAAGCCGCGTTCACCATAGAGAGGAATTCATGCACAGTGACTGGAGGTGAAGATCCCCATGCTCGGCGGTTCTGTGAGTTCATATCACCTGTCAGGGAAAAATGATTTCTTCTGTCCACAGGACAGTCCAGGACCAGCCCTCGTCAACTTCAGTCCTTGCAAGAAAGTTGAGAGAGAAGTCATCACGTCGTTGTGAGTCCTGTGGTGCAAGCTGCTATACGATATGGGTCTTGTATGGATATCATCTGAGAACGGTTCTAAGCAACTTCCATACTATTATTAAATGAAACAACAAGTTCACTGTTACCAGTCACCGTTTTATTTATTTCCACGACGCGTTTCGAAGGTTTAAACCTCCATCATCGGGTGGATTTACATTAGTAAGTATTACATTTGTGTGTGTGTTGTGTTACGATTTTTGGAGGAACTTGTGGCACTGCCTAGTGGAGAAACGAGACACTATTTCAGAATATGGTTTAGGATAACTTTTGACGAAAAATTAAACTGATATCTAATGGTAAACATTAAATAAGTAAACTACAGTACCTTCAGTGATCACAGGTTCCTTTTGCTGTAATAACACATCACATGTATACTGCCACATTTGTAAACAAATATGGCGTCTGGAATCAGCTGGGTGCAAAGTTCGTATAACAGAAGTGAAGACATAATCGCAAAGTGCAAAGAATATACATCATAACAATATTATAACAGAATAATTGCTTTAAGCATTTGGCGGTGTTTGTTTTTAGGTGTCAAATATATGTGTGTGTACTTCAGGTGGTATATAAATCCATTTCTGACAAGTTAGAACAGCAAACATTCGTACTCGTTTATACAATCAGGTGAAATGTTAAAATGGCTTAAACTTCATACTTATTGATAACAATTAGGTGAAATGTTACAGACTATAATTACAATGATCATATTGGCTATAACAGTAAAATCATACATACATTACATTCTTTGATTGGGGTTAATAAACAGATGTGAAGTGAGGGGCTGGAGACAGAAGGAGAGGTAGAGAGCGAGAAAAAAAAAGTGTGTGTGTGTGTGTGTGTGTGTGTGTGTGTGAGAGAGAGAGAGAGAGAGAGAGAGAGAGTGAAAGGGAGAGGGGGAGGGGGGAGAGTGAGAGATAGAGAGAGAGAGAGAGAGAGAGAGAAAGAGAGAGAGAGAGAGAGGGAGAGGGAGAGGGAGAGAGGAAAGAGTGATTATTGAGAGGAAACATTTACATGGCAAGGAGTCTTAAGATTGCATGTTGCATATAGTAGCTGCCTAAAGGTTGGAGTAATACATTGGTTAATGCTATGAAATATGCAGATAGATATACATTTGTGCCAGTAGTTGATGTACATACAGTGGACCACGAGGTGTTCAACTGCCTTGACACAGTACGCGCACTGCCTGACGATCGGGAATTGCGTGCAGCGTCGTCTGTAAAAGTAACAGCGATTTCATTAACCACCTGTGGTGCAACCTGTCGCCGGTCTCTTCCCGGAGCGACGCTCAGTTTTCCAGTTGATTCGAACTTCTTCATCATACTCCGCACAGTAAGTGGAGAAACAGAACCCTTCCGTAATACTTTCAGCCGGCGATATTCTCGAAGTGCAGCATTACTGTTGTATTGATAATAGAGCTTCACCAGTAATATCCTGCTCATTTTGTTCAAGCTCATGTTGATACGTCTACATCCACATCCACATCTACATCCATACTCCACATGCCACCTGACGGTGTGTGGCGGAGGGTACCTTGAGTACCTCTATCGGTTCTCTCTTCTATTCCAGGCTCGTATTGTTCGTGGAAAGAAGGATTGTCGGTATGCCTCTGTGTGGGCTCTAATCTCTCTGATTTTATCCTCATAGTCTCTTCACGAGATATACGTAGGAGGGAGCAATATACAGCTTGACTCCTCGGTGAAGGTACGTTCTCGAAACTTCAACAAAAGCCCGTACCGAGCTACTGAGCGTCTCTCCTGCAGAGTCTTCCACTGGAGTTTATCTATCATCTCCGTAACGCTCTCGCGATTACTAAATGATCCTGTAACGAAGCGCGCTGCTCTCCGTTGGATCTTCTCTATCTCTGTTATCAACCCTATCTGGTACGGATCCAACACTGCTGAGCACTATTCAAGCAGTGGGCGAACAAGCGTACTGTAACCTACTTCCGTTGTTTTCGGATTGCATTTCCTTAGGATTCTTCCAATGAATCTCAGTCTGGCATCTGCTTTACCAACGATCAACTTTATATGATCATTCCATTTTAAATCACTCCTAATGCGTACTCCCAGATAATTTATGGAATTAACAGCTTCCAGTTGCTGACCTGTTATATTGTAGCTAAATGATAAGGGATCTTTCTTTCTATGTATTCGCAGCACATTACACTTGTCTACATTGAGATTCAATTGCCATTCCCTGCACCATGCGTCAATTCGCCGCAGATCCTCCTGCATTTCAGTACAATTTTCCATTGTTATAACCTCTCGATATACCACAGCATCATCCGCAAAAAGCCTCAGTGAACTTCCGATGTCATCCACAAGGTCATTTATGTACACTCCTGGAAATGGAAAAAACAACACATTGACACCGGTGTGTCAGACCCACTGCGAGAGGGCTGTACAAGCAATGATCACACGCACGGCACAGCGGACACACCAGGAACCGCGGTGTTGGCCGTCGAATGGAGCTAGCTGCGCAGCATTTGTGCACCGCCGCCGTCAGTGTCAGCCAGTTTGCCGTGGCATACGGAGCTCCATCGCAGTCTTTAACACTGGTAGCATGCCGCGACAGCGTGGACGTGAACCGTATGTGCAGTTGACGGACTTTGAGCGAGGGCGTATAGTGGGCATGCGGGAGGCCGGGTGGACGTACCGCCGAATTGCTCAACACGTGGGGCGTGAGGTCTCCACAGTACATCGATGTTGTCGCCAGTGGTCGGCGGAAGGTGCACGTGCCCGTCGACCTGGGACCGGACCGCAGCGACGCACGGATGCACGCCAAGACCGTAGGATCCTACGCAATGCCGTAGGGGACCGCACCGCCACTTCCCAGCAAATTAGGGACACTGTTGCTCCTGGGGTATCGGCGAGGACCATTCGCAACCGTCTCCATGAAGCTGGGCTACGGTCCCGCACACCGTTAGGCCGTCTTCCGCTCACGCCCCAACATCGTGCAGCCCGCCTCCAGTGGTGTCGCGACAGGCGTGAATGGAGGGACGAATGGAGACGTGTCGTCTTCAGCGATGAGAGTCGCTTCTGCCTTGGTGCCAATGATGGTCGTATGCGTGTTTGGCGCCGTGCAGGTGAGCGCCACAATCAGGACTGCATACGACCGAGGCACACAGGGCCAACACCCGGCATCATGGTGTGGGGAGCGATCTCCTACACTGGCCGTACACCACTGGTGATCGTCGAGGGGACACTGAATAGTGCACGGTACATCCAAACCGTCATCGAACCCATCGTTCTACCATTCCTAGACCGGCAAGGGAACTTGCTGTTCCAACAGGACAATGCACGTCCGCATGTATCCCGTGTCACCCAACGTGCTCTAGAAGGTGTAAGTCAACTACCCTGGCCAGCAAGATCTCCGGATCTGTCCCCCATTGAGCATGTTTGGGACTGGATGAAGCGTCGTCTCACGCGGTCTGCACGTCCAGCACGAACGCTGGCCCAACTGAGGCGCCAGGTGGAAATGACATGGCAAGCCGTTCCACAGGACTACATCCAGCATCTCTACGATCGTCTCCATGGGAGAATAGCAGCCTGCATTGCTGCGAAAGGTGGATATACACTGTACTAGTGCCGACATTGTGCATGCTCTGTTGCCTGTGTCTATGTGCCTGTGGTTCTGTCAGTGTGATCATGTGATGTATCTGACCCCAGGAATGTGTCAATAAAGTTTCCCCTTCCTGGGACAATGAATTCACGGTGTTCTTATTTCAATTTCCAGGAGTGTATAATGTGAATAGCAACGGTCCTACGTCACTCCCCTGCGGCACACCTGAAATCACTCTTACTTCGGAAGACTTCTCTACATTGAGAATGACATGCTGCGTTCTGTTATCTAGGAACTCTTCAATCCAGTCACACAATTGGTCTGATAGTCCATATGCTCTTACCTTGTTCATTAAACGACTGTGGGGAACTGCGCCTTGCGGAGGTCAAAAAACACGGCATCTACCTGGGAACCCGTGTCTATAGTCCTCTGAGTCTCGTGGACGAATAGCGCGAGCTGGGTTTCACACGATCATCTTTTTCGAATCCCATGTTGATTCCTACAGAGTAGATTTTTAGTCTCCAGAAAAGTCATTATACTCGAACATAATACGTGTTCCAAAATTCTACAACTGATAGACGTTAGAGATATAGGTCTATAGTTCTGCACATTGAAAGGTGGCTACACTGAGCCACAGCGCCTGAGATTGCGCCAAAGAGTTTTATTCCGCCGCCTCCACTGGCAGTGCTTGTCGAGATGTGGCAGTAGTCAGTGCTTATCGAGATGTGGTAGTAGTGAGTCGGTGTTGAGATGTTGTAGTAGGGAGTGCTTGTTCCATGTTGTATGCAGTTGTTTGATGGGCTAGACAGCAGATGTTGTTCGAATGGAGATATTGTAATGATCAGAGTGCTTTTCGTCAATGTATATGAAGGTAAAAATATTTCCTTTTCTTTTTATTATTTCAATGTCCTAAATAATGCGTCATTACAGGTTCAGTCAACAAAGCATCTGGGTTGTGTTTTTGTATTAGAGTGTAATTCTGGTTTCCTTACGCAATTATAGTATTTCTATTTTTTTTAATTACTTCAGTATAAATGGTATTTAAAATTTCTTGTCTTATTGAAGAAGAACCGTGCCAGATGTGTATGTTGAATCACACTTCCACACACAGAACAATTACACTAGTGTTTTGGTTTCGTAGGTTTTATAGTTGCTGGGGACTTAATTAATTGTGTTAACGGAAATTTTCTTTCATTCTTTGTTGTTATTCTATGCAGTCAGATTGCGTACTAAAACTAGTCAGGGCCAACCGTTTACGAGACTGCGTAACCGGACAGACAGCGACTAAAAATTTAAAAAGTATTTGCATTTCATATTTATATAATTAAGCCCCCACGCACGTGGCAACCGCTGCTTCGGATCGTCCCTTGGAATTCTTGTGATTGTAAAAATAGTAGACAGTAGTATTGCTGTAGTAATTTGTAGTTTAGGAACTGTAGTCTATATTGCGTGTGTAGATTTGGTAATTGTTATTCTTCTAATGGTATTTTTTTTTTTTTTGCAGAATTTAATTTTTGATGTCTTGTATACGCGTTTGACAATTTTGTGCAATTATGAAGATTTCAATTGTTCGTTAATCGTGTTTGAGGGAAGCATTTCGTGTGAATGGTGTTGTTGGAGATAAAGTCTCACTGTGTGTAATTTTTGTATAGTGACGAGTTTTGTATGTTTTGTAAATGATTACGCGATCGATGAAAAAGGCAAAATGATGAATAGTCAGAATAACGAAATTGTTGACATGGCGAACTCGCCAACACAGGAGAACAGGATGATGAATAATGAAGTGGACAACAATTTAATAAGTCGGGAAAATAGTCCGGAAACAGGTAAAAAATTTTCACAATCGAAAAATTTTCAGAATACGAGATTAACGACAGAAGATATGGAGCAGTTGATGAGTGCAATATTAAATTTGGGATCACGGTTAGACTCACAAATAGGAAGAATTAAAACGAAGATGGAAACTTTGACAACACGGTTAGACTCACGAATAGGGACATGTTTCAAAAACATGAAAGATGAATCAAAGAAAGAAATTAGAGAAGAAGTACAACCGATTTTGAATGCTCACAATAATAGTTTAATTTCAACAGAAATTAGACAAGAGGAACAGGACAGGGAACAGGAAGAAAAAGATCGCGTGATAGTACAGAAATTTTCAGAGTTAAATTTACAACGTGCACACGATAAGGAAGAAATATTTGAAAGAATCGAGGAATCAGTACCAAATGACAGGACAAATAACTTAACGCAACAGTATGAACAGTTAACTACAAAATGTGACAATACCGAAACCCGAGTCGCGACACTTACGGAAGACGTAAATAAACAGAAAGAAAAAATAGGTTACTCACCGGAAAGAGTTGGGGAGATTTCAGATAAACTGACAAGTCTTAGATTAAATGGGGACAGAGATTCAGATGATACAGCACCATTGCAATTTGCAGAAACCGAAGAGTACCAGAACATAAATAAGCATGTTGAAAATTAGGGAAAATTTAATGATCGCGTTAAAAGGGAATTTGAGGCATTACGAAAGCAAGTCAAACATATTGAAAGCGAAATCGTTGGAAAATACAACAGAAGAAATTTGGAATCACCGATAGCAGCGGGGTTTGAAGAAAGTAATTTATTTCATTTACGAGATGCAACAAGAGAGCGCCAGGCGCGTGAACTTGGCAATAATCGACATTGGGACTGGGACAGACGCGGTAGGTCTTTGTCGCCACGAGGAGAAAACTTCGACTATAAACACTTCTTAACTGTTCGGAAATTTAAGATCTTTCGCAATTATAAGAACGACATACATCCATGTTCATGGTTAGATCAATTGATGTACGCACTTCCACCAAATTGGCTACTAAGTCACAAACTGGAATTTTTGTGCGGCTATTAAAGTCCTCAGGGGATTCACTACACTAAGTGAATATGTGCCGTAGCGTGCATAGGGCCCCGAGCTGTAGTGGTGCTATTTCCCTTTTAGTTTTCTGCACCGCTGCCTACTCTTTTACTATTCTTTGCATCTGTCAAAACTACTCTTCGACTATCAATCTATCTAGACAGTAGGTAAAGAATAACCGGATATGACTATTTTACTCAAAAGTGATTTCGGAAATTACCGTTTGGACTTACTGTATCTTCATCAGCATTCATTCGTAGTTTAAACGAAATTTTATCTGTTTATCTTCGTGACAATATTACTTCATATGTTGACGATATTCTTATTGCTAAACGTTCTTGGAGTGAGCATAACAAAATTTTGGATTCATTATTACGTATCTTTGCAAGAGTTGGCATTACAGTGAACTTGGAAAAATCTGAATTTGGTCGTTCTCAGGTGAAATTTCTCGGTCACATTATTTCTACAGAAGGTATTCTTCCTGATCCAGAGAAATTAGACGCTATTCGTAATTATGCTGTTCCTACCACAAAACGCGATGTTCGTAGTTTCCTTGGTGTCTGTAATTTTCTTAGACACTTTGTTAGATTGGACAATTTGGCCACACCTCGTTTTTGCGAACTGTCTGGAAAGTTCTTTTTAAACGAAAATCGGTTGACAACTCTATTTGGTTAGTTTGTATTCCTGATGAGTGGGTCAATAAATTGATTTGGTACACACATTTCAGTTATGCACACTTTGGTCCCAGAAAATGCTTTCATATATTACGAGAAAATTGCTACTTCAGTAATATGGAAAAACGTATTCGATCTATTCTTGCCAAATGCAAATTATGTCAAAAGGCTAAGCCGCCAACTATTTCTCACAGAGCACCGTTGTTTCCTATCATTTCAGCGAAATTAAAGGACATGGCTGCAGTCGATTTGTTCGGTCCAATGGTTCGTTCTACTAATGGTTTTGCGTACATTTTGGTAGCAGTGGAATTGACATCAAAATATGTGTGTTTTACACCTTTACGCAAAGCAACAGCTCGTTCAGTATCTAACGCTTTCATCAAACATTTTCTTAGAGAAGTGGGTCATGTTGATAAGGTTATATCAGATAATGGATCACAGTTTCGCTATAAAATTTGGCTTCGTACTCTACGGCGTCGTAAGACTAAACCAATTTTCATTTCACTTTTTCACCCTCAATGTAATGCTTCAGAGAGATGGATGAAGGAAATCAATAAATTGTGTCGACTTTATTGTCATCAGAATCACAGAACATGGGATCAGTATCTTCATATTTTTCAAAATATTCTGAATGAACTCCCTAATGATTCAACTTCTTTACCGCCTATATTGATATTAAAAAGTAAAGCACCGACAAATCGCATTTCTGATATCGTTCCTTTTCCGCCTACACGGAAACTGCGGCATTCTAAAGTTGTCAACCTGGCTCTACGAAATATTGCATCTGCGGCTGCTAGAAGAGAGAAATCAGCTAAACGTCCTGGTCGTTTAAAAACCTTGTCAGTTGGTCAAAAGGTGTTAATTAAGTGCCCTCATCTCGTGGTCGTGCGGTAGCGTTCTCGCTTCTCACGCCCGGGTTCCCGGGTTCGATTCCCGGCGGGGTCAGGGATTTTCTCTGCCTCGTGATGGCTGGGTGTTGTGTGCTGTCCTTAGGTTAGTTAGGTTTAAGTAGTTCTAAGTTCTAGGGGACTTATGACCACAGCAGTTGAGTCCCATAGTGCTCAGAGCCATTTGAACCATTTTTTTTGTTAATTAAGTCTCATCGTTTGTCTCACAAAGGAAAAGGCTTGTGTCGCAATTTTTTTCTGCTTTATAACGGTCCATATAGAGTTCGCAAAATTATTCATGATAACACTGTTGAAGTAGAAACTCTTAAATCTCGGGGCAAAATTATTCATGATAACACTGTTGAAGTAGAAACTCTTAAATCTCGGGGCTCTAAGGGAATACATCATATATCGAACGTTAAAATTTTTGTGGAATGATATACTTTAGAGAAACTAACAGCTACATGTAAACATGCAAAGAATACAAGGATACCGCGCTGTGTTTTGGCGGCGGCACATACACAAAGCAACAGTCAAGTCTGCGCGCCGCACAAGGCAGTCGTTGACCGCAAACAATTACTTCCTACGTCACGCGCCTACAGCTGATCGAGCGCTCAGTGCGAATGCACTGACAGCCGTAAACAAATACACAGTCTAATTTCTCCGATTAAATTCAGTATAAAGCTATAGTGACTTGATGAATTATGTTATTAACGTTCAGTATTTTTCAGGATACGTTTGTATAAAATATTTAAGACCATCAGGTAAATTCTGTGTGTGTCCGACGTTAAGAGGACTTGCTATCGAGAAAATTTTCAGGAAGAATGTAATTTCGAAGAAGAAACTAATAAACTAAAAAGGGTAACTATTAATTGAGTTTATTTTTCAGGTAACATATTTCCACTTAGGTACGTACTTTAGACGTAATTTGCTGCTCGCGATTACGTGATTCATACTTTGTGCTAAATTTCTTGTTCTATGAATTTACTTGTGAAGCGACGTGCTTGCGTACATTAACTGATTTTGACAATGATTGAGTAATGAATAGGGTTGTTAATTATGTATATTATGCATCGCTTGGCTGCACTGCTTTTTCACTTATGTCATATTTTTAATTATGTGCCTGCTGTGCTTATTTATTTAAATTATAACTGTCACCTGATTAGTTGTGCTAATATGGTTATGTATGTAAGTTATACTTTGTGATTTATCTGCTTGCGCCTTCATGTTTACTTATTAAGATTACATACGAACATTTATTTGCTTGTGCTGATATGATGCTAATGACCTGTTTATTACGTAAGATATATGTTTGCTGCTGTGCGTATGGATTGCATATTTACACATTTCTGTTTTGTTGTCATAACTACTATTTAATTTGGTATATAGAAATGCTGATATACTGTGTACAAACATAGAGTTTAGGTCACACTATGGTATTAATTATAGATTGCTTGCTTGGCAGAGCCTCGTTGTAGGAACTGTGCTGCATCCACTTGTTGACATTCTGTTCTCTACTGGTATATTTACTCGCTGTTGCATGTTTTGCTTACGCTCAGTGCCTTATATTTTTAAGATAAGAAAATGAACTGCTATAATTCGACGAACGACATTAGTACAAGAAACTTCATAGAAGTCACATGAGCTTAAGGTTTTGTGGAAGCTGTATAAATTTATGCTAATAGGAAGGAAGCTAACGACAAGACATACCAACACTAGGTTTAGACCATTGACAGTTGCTACACTGCATTCTTCGTGAGCAATTGAAATAGCAAGTGACACTTGACACAAAAAATACTCCACATGTTTGCTTCTGTTTGCCATAATTCTTGAAGTAGTGTACACACTGAAATATCACGATTATTCACACTCCGTAATCGTACTTAATTACTGAGAGTTATTCGAACTAAAGGCTGTTAGAGGTCATGTATGCATTTCTTTTGTTTAATGATGGACAAGGTAACCAAAATGTATTTTATAATTCATAATGAGTAGAAGATTTGGGTCAGATGGATTACACAGAGGTTGTGTGTGGACATTGTGTCTTCGGATTGCATGGGATGATGAATTGAAGTTTGCACTAGGATTTTATCTGTACTTGTTCGAGGAGACTGACTAGAGGAAAGAGTTGTTATGGAAGGGAAATGATATTGGCGATACGTATTGAAGAGATATTATTGAGGTATTGAGATTGTGTGAAGTTGATGATTATTGGAGTTTTGGTGGACAAGAGGTAAGGTAAATGATATTGATGTTAAGGTTTATATGTATCGACGTAAGAGGTATTATTGAAGTATTAAGATTATGTGATGCTTATGATTATTGGAGTTTTGATGAATAAGAGGCAAAGTAAGTGAGGAGCATATTTTTTTTGTTGGTTTATATGGAACAAGGAGGATGAAGATGGCAGACTAGAACACTAAAGTGGAAGGAAGATTGTCTACACACACTTTGTTAAATCAATAAGCACTTTTTTTTTTTTTTTTTTTTTTTTTTTTTTTTTTTTTTTTTTTTTGGAGAGAGGAAGTAATTGCATATCTTGGCACACTGACAGTTGTTCAGCAACCGTACATTTTGATCTGGCTTGGCAAACATTGGTCTTGACATGATGACTATGACGTTGACTAACTATTATTGACTGTTATACATTGCTGCCACTACTACTTGATACACATGATGAACATCAAATTTTGACAGAATTGCATTTACACAGTTCACTATTCAATTACACAGTAGCACTAATGTGGACGAAAGATGAGTGAGTGTGTTTTGTGTGTTTTCCATTCCTAATCCCAGATAATTGGTACCGACCTATCTCCTAAATATTATTTTACTTGTTTGTTGTGGCTTGCACTGACACCCATAAATATTATAGGTTTACTGATATTTGTGTATTTGTAATATTTAATATGACAATTATCTGATATCATTTGTGTGTTTATTATAATTTGTATGTTTAGTGTAAGAGCATTGAGAATAATTTTGTAAAAGCAATTGTGTGGGCATTCAAACTGTTGTTCATACCTGCACCTGTTCAACATTGATGTGTGACACTTAGAAATGTTTAATTTCTGCTGATGAACTGTGTGATTAGTGATAGTGAATATTATGGACTGTTACTTGCACTTTTTCTACATGATTGGTGCCACTAGGACATGTTTAATTTCTGCTGATAAACTCTGATGAACAGTGTGATTAGTGATAGTGAATATTATGGACTGCGGTCTGCACCTGCTCAACATTACTGGGTGCCACTAATGGACTGCTTCTACTGAGATAATGTCACTTGTTGGTGTCTGCACGTGTTCAACATTACTGGGTGCCACTAATGGAACTGTTTCTGCTGAATGATGTCACTTGTTGGTGTCTGCACCTGTTCAACATTGCTGGGTGCCACTAATGGAACTGTTTCTGCTGAATGATGTCACTTGTTGGTGTCTGCACCTACTCAACATTGCTGGGTGCCACTAATGGAACTGTTTCTGCTGAATGATGTCACTTGTTGGTGTCTGCACCTACTCAACATTGCTGGGTGCCACTAATGGAACTGTTTCTGCTGAATGATGTCACTTGTTGGTGTCTGCACCTACTCAACATTGCTGGGTGCCACTAATGGAACTGTTTCTGCTGAATGATGTCACTTGTTGGTGTCTGCACCTGTTCAACATTGCTGGGTGCCACTAATGGAACTGTTTCTGCTGAATGATGTCACTTGTTGGTGTCTGCACCTGCTCAACATTGCTGGGTGCCACTGTTGGAACTGTTTCTACTGAAATGATGTTACTGCTTGCTGTTTGCACCTGTTGACCATTGCTGGGTGCTACTGCTGGAACTATCAACTACTTGTTTCTTTAAATCATTGAAAGCATTTTATGTGAACATTTGTATAAACTGATTTTTTGTGTATTGTGTAAACTATTATGTAAAGTCACATGTATGAAAGAATTTGTATTGCTTACTGTATTTTATATATTAGGTTATTGAAAGGTCAGTGCAAAGCCAAAATTTTATCTAATTACGTGATATTTACGTATTAATATTATCTTTTATTTTTGTCTGTATTTTTGTGGACAAATTTGGTGGTATTTTCACCACCAATGCTGGCAAAAATACCATCTAATTCTGGCCCGTGGAGGAAGGGCATATGAAAGGTGGCTACACTGAGCCACAGCGCCAGAGATTGCGCCAAAGAGTTTTATTCCGCCGCCTCCACTGGCAGTGCTTGTCGAGATGTGGCAGTAGTCAGTGCTTATCGAGATGTGGTAGTAGTGAGTCGGTGTTGAGATGTTGTAGTAGGGAGTGCTTGTTCCATGTTGTATGCAGTTGTTTGATGGGCTAGACAGCAGATGTTGTTCGAATGGAGATATTGTAATGATCAGAGTGCTTTTCGTCAATATATATGAAGGTAAAAAAAATTCCTTTTCTTTTTATTATTTCAATGTCCTAAATAATGTGTCATTACAGGTTCAGTCAACAAAGCATCTGGGTTGTGTTTTTGTATTAGAGTGTAATTTTGGTTTCCTTACGCAATTATAGTATTTATATTTTTTTAATTACTTCAGTATAAATGGTATTTAAAATTTCTTGTCTTATTGAAGAAGAACCGTGCCAGATGTGTACGTTGAATCACACTTCCACACACAGAACAATTACACTTGTGTTTTGGTTTCGTAGGTTTTATAGTTGCTGGGGACTTAATTAATTGTGTTAACGGAAATTTTCTTTCATTCTTTGTTGTTATTCTATGCAGTCAGATTGCGTACTAAAACTAGTCAGGGCCAACCGTTTACGAGACTGCGTAACCGGACAGACAGCGACTAAAAATTTAAAAAGTATTTGCATTTCATATTTATATAATTAAGCTCCCATGCAACATCTTTTCGACGTCACTGCGACTGGTCAGATGTGTGAGACTATGAATCACGATGACTGATCACATCACCTGGTGGCCGTAGTTGGAACTGGACAGTAGCTCTGTGACGCATGGAAATCAGACACCCCATACTCTGAACATTAATGCTCCGAGGTTTGGTACTCCTACGGTAATTAGTTTCCTTGTTATAACGTGTTAACCAGGGAAAGTTTAATTATAACCGCCAAGTACAATTCACTGTTAGAAATTCATCCTTTTTAGCCTTCAAAATGCCTTTTATAAATAGCGAATTTATCATTAGCAAAATACGTAATAAATCTACATTGTCCTTGTTCTACGACAGCGAAAACACGTCTCTACTCCTTACCAACGCCAGCCACGTAAACAAACAATTATACACCTGAAGATGATGGTGTGAACCATCGACACGCGTAGTGACAAAATAAACGACTGGCGCAGAAACTGTTTTATTTGCCCTTATGGACGATATATTCATTCGTAGAGTGAAAGGTGGCTACACTGAGCCACAGCGCCAGAGATCGCGCTAGAGAGCATTGTTCCGCCGCCTCCACTGGGAGTGATTATTGAGATGTCGTAGTGGTCAGTGCTTGTTCAGAACTCGTGGTAGGCTGTGGTTTTTGAGAGGTAGCGGAGCTCAGTGCTCGCTGAGATGTCGTAGTGAAAAGTGTTTGTCGAGATGGTGTAGTGGAGCGAGTTTATTCCATGTTTTATGTAGTTGATTGATTGATAGACAGCAGATGTTGTTCTAATGGAGATATTGTAATAATTTGAGTGCTTTTCATCAATATATGAAGGTAACGAAACTTGATTTATTTTTCATTATTTAATGTCGTAAATAATGCTTCATTACAGGTTCAGTCAACAAAGCATCTGGCCTGTGTTCTGGGATTAGAGTGTAATTCTGGTTTTCTTGAGTAATTATGGTATTTCTGTTTCCTTTAATTAATTCAGTATAAATGATATTTAAAATTTCTTGTGTTGTTGAAGAAGAACCGTGCCAGATGCGTACGTTGAGTCATACTCCCACACACAGAACAGTTACACTTGTGCTTTGGTTTCGTAGGTTTTATAGTTGCTGGGGACTTAATTAATTAATTGTGTTAATGAAAATTTCCATTTCAGTCTTTGTTGTTGTTTCATGCAGTCAGATTGCGTAATAATACTAGTCAGGGCCAACCGTTACGAGACTACGTAATCGGACAAACGGCTACTAAATCAAAAAAATTAAAATTATTTGCATTTATTTTAATTAAGCCCCCATGCAAGAGCTCCTGTAACGATCTGAGATCCACGTACGTTAATGGTGTGTCTGTATCTTTGAACAGTGCTTGATATGAACACTGGGATTCGTAGTCCACAAGGCACTTGTTTGGTGGCAGGGCAGCGATACAGTTCTTTTATAACATGAATGTGAGTGCGTTACAGCTTTAATCATGCAGTCCAAAATGTTGTAGCTCCACTGGTCCTGGTAATGATTAAAAGTCTGCCTTTCAAGCAAATTAATCCAATTCATAGTACATCTGCAATATATGCAGGCGTGAGTTGGACATCTTATGTAGTTTCATTTTTTCGTCCAGGACATGTTTTCTAAAGTTTCAATGTTTTCAGTATTACATTGTTTTTAATATTACGTTCCTTTAAGTAACTGATTTCTTTAGTAGTATCGGAACGCATAAGACAACTGTAATTTGATTTTAGTTTCAGTTTTCGATTGAATTAAGCCGGTGAAATATCGAATTTTAGGCTGTAGTAAAATAGAGTCTTCAGTCAATGTGTACCAACGTGTGTAAACGTATACACAGGGTGAACCTGAACTCCACTGAAAATTTTTCACGGTTTGTTCACGGTACATTCTGAGGATTTTTGTATAAGGAACTACGATCTCTGGGGACTCGTTACAGAATTACCGCATTTCGTTTGGTTTTCAACCCAATTAGCTTTGCATCTCCATTTCACCTAATATAGTGCACAACAGATCAGTTGTCAACGGTATGCACTGTGTGTGTTGCTTCCATTCGCCCACGGTTCCTGCTGTTGACAACAGTCTCTACTTACCTCGTTACCCTCAAGTTCGGATTCAGTACTGCTCGGTTTTGTCCAGGTTTTTATTTCCCAGCAGTGTTAATTCTGTGTTAACTGTGACACACGGCAGTACTACGGATAATTTTTCTGATGGAGAGTTGACCGAGATTCATCGTGTGCGGCAGAGCGACACAACGAAGTTTTGCTCAGCTGTTCCCGCATCGACCGTAACCAGATCTGCAGTGCATTTCGGTGATCCCATATCACTGACTCTTTCACTGTTGTGACGGTATTTTCATAGGAATAAGGGGGATTGCGGTAACAAACCGAATAAATCGCAATTACATTATTACTGCGTAACCAGCCGGCTGAGACTATTGGTTCTTTATACCAAAATATTCAGGAAGTACCCAGTATGATATGGATATATTACCGGAACAAGGAGGTATTCAATCAGAAACAAAGTAAGTCTATTTCAGCTGTATAGGAGGTGTTAATATGGTGGTTAAAGAAACTACTATGTTTCACAGGACGGTATTCAGCGTGTAGTCAACACTCCAAAGACAAATACGTAACTGTATTAAGCTATATGAGCATGAGCGATGACAAGAAAAGTCACTCGCAAAAAATTAAATTTGAAACACCAGCTCGTTGCTGCATGTCTTTATTTAATCCACAGGTTCACCGCGCCTGGCTCCATTGTTTAAAGATAATTATTGATTAGATATCAGTTTCCATTGCCAGTAAAATATTTCTCAATAGTAAGTACATTCTAAACACAATGCTGTGCACATCAGGTGTGAGAGTTTATAAAGTTTTGCATACGAACGAAACCTCTGATTTTTCTTTATTTCATCGCATACAACAGCTGTGTTTGTTACCAAACAAACAGCTGATACACCTTTGGTTCATTACAATTAAAAGCTACTTTCGTACGCACACATGTTGCGTTACCAGTGCAATAGCCGATACTAGTTCGGCAAGACTGAAATTAAATATTCATAACGCACAGTTCCATTCGATATTATTCCACACAAAATTACCTCCACTTAACCTTAGCAGTGTATTGTACACTTATATATTTCTGTCTCCTTTTTTTTTCTTTTTTTTTTCTTATTTTTTATTTTATTTTTTATTTGCTGGCTTACAAAAGGTACAAAGTTAGCACCAAATCAAATAGGGATTGATAAAGAGACCGCTAAGGTTTTCCTTATAGGCTTTAGATTACTTCCCATTTTTTGTGGGACTCTTCAACGACCACTTCAGGAACTCAAAGATGGTAATATAGCCTCTAGCTACAAGTTCTTAAGCTAATCGAAAACACGCTTCATTGCAGTGCAGTGAGAGTAAAGGACTTTCTTTGAGAAGGGGGAATAGGCAGAAGTCCTGCTTGTCAGCACACGGGTAATGCTTCGGCTGCCACGTCAGGAATTTCTAGTCCACGGTGAAGTTTTCTCTTACAGTCAATGTTTACCTCTCGTCAGTAACGAAGGTGCGACCGGATGAAAACCTTCACTGTCTGAGAAATCGACTACAGTATGTTACCTCATACCACACCCATTCCGCCTTCTACACCCGCATCCTCCCTCTCAATCACCCACTCACAATTTCTCCATCAAATGCTCTTTTTAACTCTCTGGTGAGTAGGATTCGAAATTTAAGCTGTACATCTACTAGGGTCGTTGTTTCTGTTGTTGTTACTGGTATTGTTGTTGTTCCCGTGAAAGGTTTCTCAATTTTAACAACATCGCTCTCCAACACTGATAGATGAATGCAGCTGCAACATATTAAGTGACCCAAGGAGTTGGATGAACGAGCTGATGTATCAATAGCAAGTACCACGAATCTTCGAACGTGCTAAATTGAGACACTTTTGTCTACGGGACAGTAGTGAATGTGATTTCATGTCATATTGCTATAGAATAAGACATTTCCCTCTCCTCCCCCCCCCCCTTTCGTCCTCCTCTGATTTGATGCGGTTCACCACGAATTAATCTCTTGTGCCTACATTTACATCTCACAGTAGCACTTCCAACCTACTTCCTCAATTCTTTTCGGGATGTATTCCAGTCTCTGTTTTCCGATACTGTTCTCACCCTATACAGCTCGCTCCAGTACCATAGAAGTTTTCCCTAGTGTCTTGACAGATATTCTTTCATCCGATCCCTTCTTGTCTCTGTTTTCCACGTATTTCTTTCCTCTCCGATCCTGCAGAGAACCTCTTCATACCTTGCTTTACCAGTTCACGCAATTTTCAACATTCTTCCGTATCACAACATCTCAAATGTCTCGATTCTCTTCTGTTCCTGTTTTCCCACGGTCCGTGTTTCACTACCATGCAATGCTGTGGTCCAAAAGTATATTCTCAGAACTTTCTTCCTGGAATTAAGACCTATATTTGACACGAATAGAATCCTCTTGACCAGGAATGCCTTCTTTGATAGTAATAGTCTGTTTTTTTATGTCCTTCTTCCACCGTCCGTCATAGGTTATTTTGCTACATAGGTGGTAGAACTCTTTAACATAATGTACTTGGTGATCGCCAATTCCAATCTTAAGTTTCTCGATGTTCTCATTTCTGCTACTTTTCATTACTTTCGTCCTTACTCTCAGTCCATATTCTGTAGTCAAACTGTTCATCTTTCTCTGAGGATAGCAATGTCATTAGCGAATCTTATCACTGATATCCTTTCATCCTGAATTTCAATTCCACTCTTCAACCTTTCTTTTATTTTCGTCATTGCTTCTTTGACGTATAGATTGAACAGTAGGGGCGAAAGACTACATCGCCGTCTGACACTCTTTTTAATCTGGGCACTTTGTTATTGGTCTTAGAGTCTTACTATTACCTCTTGGTTCTCGTACATACTGTGTTACCCGTCTTTTCCTGTAGCTTATCCTTGTTTTTCTAACAATTTCGAACAGCTTGTACCATTTTACACTGTCGAATACTTTTTCCAGGTCGACAAATCCTACGAACTTATCTTGATTTATCTTCACTCTTGCTTCCATTATCAGTCGCAACGTCCAACTGTTTTTCTGGTGCCTTTACCTTTCCTTAGCGCCAAACTGATAGTCATCTAATACATTTTAAATTTTAAATTCCATTCTTACGTCTGTTATTCTTGTCAGCAGTTCGAATGCATAAGATGTTAAACTGATCATGTGATGGCTCTCGCACTTGTCGGTTTTTGCTGTCTTCGGAATCGTGTGGATGATATTTTTCCTAAAGTTCGATTGTATATCGGTAGCCTCGTACATTCTACACACCAAAGTCGTTTTGTTGCCACTTCCCCCAGTGGTCATCTTGGTTAAATAGCCAATACTCCATAAACACATAGGACGCCTCCAGTAAATTAAACGTAACACAAGTTACATAGATAAGAACTACAATATTTGCAAGAACACAAAATATAACCCGCTTTGCTTTGAAGCCACAATAATTATATTTATGCTATAACTACGCTGTATATTTCTGAAACTTTTCTGCACAACAGTGGCATGATGAACATAAGTTTAATGATTTCGATATACAGCAGTTCATTGCTCGGTCTGTTCTCTGTACAGTAATTCCGGAAAACGAAAGTAACGCGGTTACTTCCATATTCAGTTTACGCTCTACAGCCGTGCGTGCAATGATCTGAAACATCTTGGTAGATTGAAAGTGTATGCCGCACCGGGACTCGAAGCTTCGACCTTTGGTTTTCGAGGGCGAAGCAAAGGCGTGGGTTCCTGTTCGATTTCCCGCCTGTCACACAGCTTTAATCTGCCATGAATTTTCAATGCAATTAATCTCTATCAGCGAACTGTCATTACGGTTGCAGTTGCAGGAATGTAGCAAAGTAACTCCATAAATGTAAGACTCTGTGTTTATGGACGTGCAAAGAACATAACATAGAACAACTATCGGTATAAAACCGTCCAGGTGCTAGCAGGATCACCTTGCTGGGAATGACTGCTAGTCATACACACGCACGGTACAGATAGTTTTAGTGAGCATGCTGTCCGTGTGTAGAATGGCGAAGGCGAGCGATCTATCTGGTTTTGACCGAGGGCAGATTGTGATGGCCTGAAGACTCGGCACGAGCATTTCAGAAAATGCACGGCTTGACGGGTTTTCGAGGAGTGCCGTGTTGAGTGTCTTCAACACGTGACTAAACCAGGGTGAAAACACGTACAGACGTCGTGGTTTGGCCGGCCATTCCTCATTACTGATGTCCGACGTCGTAGGCTTGGCAGACTGGCAAATCAGGATAGGCCGCGAACTGTGGTGGAAATAACATCAGACTCTAATAACGCTTGGCAGAGTAAAAGTGTGTCTGTATACACGTACACTGAACACTTCGAAAGATGGGCCTGCACAGCCGATGACCAATGCATGTGCCAATGTTAACAGCACGACATTGACAACTACGACTGATGTAGGCCCGTGACAATCGGCACTGGACGTTGGCGCAGGGGCAGAGCGTTGCATGGCCTGATGGATCCTGATACCTTCTTCATCGTACCACTGGAAGGGCATCAATCCGTCTTTTTCCAGGGAAGCAGTTCCTTGACACCTGAACTGTGGGACGGAGACAAGTTGGCGGCGACTCCAGTATGCTCTAGGGAACATTCACGTGGCCATCCATGGGTCCAGTGGGGCTCGTGCAAGTCACCAGAGGGCCAAGGAGTATCGCACACTGGTTGCAGACCATGTACACCCCTTCATTTCGATCATGTTATCCGACGGCAGTGGCACTTTTCACCGAGATAGTGCGTCATGTCACAAGGTCCGGAGTGTGATGGAGTGGTTTGAGGAACACAGTGGCGAGTTCCAATTGATGTGCTGGCCACCCAACTCGCCAGATCTGAGCCCAATTGAACACATCTGGTGTGCGATTGAACACGTGTCAGAACTCAACACCACCTTCTCGGAATTTACAAGAATTAGGCGACGTGTGTGCAGATGTGGTGCCAACTGCTTCCATCGACATGCCAAGGCCCCATTTCTCCCATGAAACGATGCTTTGCAGCTTTTGTCTGTGGCAAATGTGGACATACCGGCTATTAGGAAGGTGGTCATAATGTTCTGGCTGATCAGTGAATACAGCGCTAAGTCAGGACTTTATGACTACTTCTTACAGCGAGATTGAACGCCAACTGTTAGCCAATTGTTAGTAAGAAACGCGAATAAGCGGAGCAAAGGCGAATAAGCAGTCATTTCAGCGACGACGCGGACCACAAGTGCTGAAGTCCATAGACAAAAGCATCTTTGACAAATGGTAGATTCTTATGCTAGTGTTGTGAGCTTCTACGGCAAGCAGTTGATGGAGAATGAAACCACGAGCAGGCGACAAGCTGCTAGACGTCCACGCTCCAACACCGAACATGGATGCCGGAGGCTTGACCGCTCCGTAAAGCAGGATAGGCGGCCATGTGTCCCAGATATGACGACAGAGTTACAGTGTTGTTCAAGGCGTATGTGTTCAGGAGCATACCAATCAGCACACATCATTGAACACGATGCCCTGCAGCAGACGAGAACTACTTGCTCCCATATTGACCCAACGATATCGTTAATACCGGTTACAGTGGGCACGAGATCATTGCGCCTGGATGACTTAGGTTTCTTGTTACACCAGATTGATTGTCGTGTCACGCTACGTCATCATCCAGGCAAATGGCTACTAGAAACGTGCACCGCGCCACGGACGCTGGTCAGTAGAGACTATTATGCTACGGAAAATATTCACATAGGCTCCTAATCTGATGCAGTAATCTGCAACCCCTCATGCAGTGGCGATGGCATTTCCAGACATCATAAATCTTCTTGTGTCAAAACCGGTATTTAACTACAGCAGTTTGAGGAGCTTGATAGCGAACCCAGGTTGATGTCTTGTCCACCAAGTTTAGCTTGATCTGAAGACGATGGAACACAGATGGAATCTGGTGCCACACACCTCCAGAAACCTACCAAGAGTTCTTGAATCCGTGCCATTCCATCATTATATACTGAAGCGCCAAAGAAACTGGTATAGGAATGCGTATTCAAATACAGAGATATGTAAACAGACAGAATACGGCGCTGCGGTCGGCAACGCCTATATAAAACAAGTGTCTGGCGCAATTGCTAGATCGGTTATTGTTGCTACAACGTCAGGTTATCCAGATTTAAGTGAGTTTGAACATGGTGTTATCGTCGCGCACGAGCGGTAGGACACAGCATCTCCGAGGTATCGATGAAGTGGGAATTTTCCCGTGGAACCGCTTCTCGAGTGTACCGTGAATATCAGGAATCCGGTAAAACATCATATCTCCGACATCGCTGCGGCTGGTAAAAGATCCTGCAAGAACGGGGCAAACGACAACTGAAGAGAATCGTTCAACGTGACAGAAGTGCAAGCCTTCCGGAAAATTGCTGCAGATTTCAATGCTGGGCCATCAACAAGCATCAGTGTGCGAAACATTCAACGAAACATCATCCATATGGGCTTTCGGAGCAGAGACCCACTCGTGTATCCTTGATGACTGCACGGCACAAAGCCTTATGCCTCGCCAGAGCACGTCAACACCGACATTGGACTGTTGCTGACTCGAAACATGTTGCCTGGTCGGACGAGTCTGTTCAAATTATATCGAGCAGAATGCCGTGTACGGGTATGGAGAAAAATTGATGAATCCATTGACCCTGCATGTCAGCAGGGAACTGTTTAAGCTGGTGGCGGCTCTGTCATGGCGTGGGGCGTGTGCAGTTGGAGTGACATGGGACCCCTGATAGGGGTAGATACGACTCTGGCAGGTGACACGTACGTAAGCATCCTGTCTGATCACTTGCATCCATTCATGTCCATTGTGCATTCCGACGGACATTGCGACACTTCACAAGTCCAGAATTGCTACAGAGTGGCTCCAGGAATATTCTGAGTTTAAACTCTTCCGCTGGCCACCAAGCTTCCCATACATGAACATTACTGAAAATATCTGGAAATTTGTGGTGATTTCCTGTGGGACCAAACTGCTGAGGTCATCGGTCCCTAGACTTACACACTACTTAAACTAACTTACGCTAAAGACAACACACACACACCCATGCCCGAGGGAGTACTCGAACCTCCGAGGGAGAAGCCGCGCGAACCGTGGCAAGGCGTCCCTGACCGCGCGGGTACCCTGCTCGGCGACCATATCTGGGATGTCTTGTAACGTGCTGTTCAGAAGAGATCTCCACCTGGCGCAGTAGGTAGCACACTGGACTCGCATTCGGGAGGACGACGGTTCAATCACGCGTCTGGCCATCCTGATTTAGGTTTTCCGTGATTTCCCTAAATCGCTCCAGGCAAATGCCGGGATGGTTCCTTTGAAAGGGCACGGCCGGCTTCCTTCCCTAATCCGATGAGACCGATGACCTCGCTGTCTGGTCTCCTCCCCCAAACAATCCAATCCAATCCAAATCCAGATCTCCACCCTCTCGTACTCTTACGGATTTATCGACAGCCCTACAGGTTTCATGGTGTCAGTTCCCTCCAGCACTATTTCAGACATTAATCGCGTTCATGCCACGTAGTGTTGGTGTACCCGTTTCTTTGGCTCTTCGTTGTTTAAGCAGGTGGTCATAAAGTGTTTCCTCATCAATGAATAGCAATAAAATTTCGACCGTGTTCACTGGTTCAGAGTGATCATCCTTCCTCCACTCACGCACGTATAAAATAATAAATTAGTTGGAGAGTAATGTCTGAACCAGAGAAAAGAAACAGTAGGTCGCCATGTGCCGTACCCGCGGCCCCTAAGGAAGGTTTCTCTCGTGCTGCGCTTCACACAACGTCGGCATTAAGAGCGGAGGAGACGGGGTTTCTGCAGCAGCAGCAGCAGCAGCAGGGCGGCGCGGCGCGCGTGTCGGGTTCCGCAGTCGGCGCGTCGCGTCGCTGTGAATGCGGCGCCTGTGCGCGCACACACTGCCGGCATTCAGCGCCATCAGATAGCGCCGGGCGGCACTCGTGTTCGACTCGGCCACTTCCTTGCATCCTCTTCCTCTAATGTCGAATCCCCTTGCCGACCCTCCGCCCAGACTCCACACAGCAGGCATTAGCCATTGCTGTAACACAGCCCGGCGCGGACGTCAAATGTAGGCAATCGATTCGGGTCAGCTGGTAGGAGTCATAGGACGTAGGATTCTAGTAATCCTGCCAGCTTCTCTTCCGTGCCAATTCTTCTCGGGACCGACGTGTATTGAGCAGCAGCTGTAGAGCTAACCGATATTCTCCGCATCATCATTTAGTATGGAAAATATTGTGGGTGAGCCGGCCGGTGTGGCCGTGAGGTTCTAAGCGCGTCAGTTTGGAACCGCCTGACCGCTACGGTCGCAGGTTCGAATCCTGCCTCGGGCATGGATGTGTGTGATGTCCTTAGGTTAGTTAGGTTTAAGTAGTTCTAAGTTCTAGGGGACTGGTGACCTCAGTAAAAATGGTTCAAATGGCTCTGAGCACTATGGGACTTAACATCTATGGTCATCAGTCCCCTAGAACTTAGAACTACTTAAACCTAACTAACCTAAGGACAGCACACAACACCCAGCCATCACGAGGCAGAGAAAATCTCTGTCCCCGCCGGGAATCGAACCCGGGAACCCAGGCGTGGGAAGCGAGAACGCTACCGCACGACCACGAGATGCGGGCTGACCTCAGTAGTTAAGTCCCATAGTGCTCAGAGCCATTTGAACCATTTTTTACTGTGGGTGAAAACTGTAATTTTCCTAATAACATCTGCAAACTTCTTATGTTTAATCAGTTTTGCCTTGCAATATATTAGCTGCAACGCAGTTCACAGCCGAAATATTTTGTAATGACAATAATCTGACGCACTGGCTGTTGTTAGTTGGAGTAGAATAACCTTTTATTTCGCATTTTTCACTACTTCACAGTTTAGTCTATACATGCTACACTGTTTACGTTATCTGAATTAGAATATCCTTTTGTTTTGCACATTGAATTTGTAGGCTGCGAAGATCTGTTGGTAGTAAGGTGCCGAGCGAAAATAAAATGTTTGAAAGAAATTATTTGTAGCAGAGGCCAATCTTTAAATTACAGAAGCAAGTAACACTCGTTCGCCACAGAGGCCAAGGTTTGAAACAAACCGTTAAGTATTGAGAAATACCCAAAATTTTCTCAAGTAGCTGACATAGGAGAACATATTTACCTCAAGCAGACGGAATAAAGAACAGAATATAATCGTTGAAAATAGAAAACTTGAAATTGTGTAGCCGTTACATCAGTTATGTAGAAAATAGAGACTTTAAACTAATTTGCATGTCTATGAAGCAAACTTTTACATCATCAAGTATCAATCGCACAGACTACAAAAATTTATAATTTAACATACACGGCTGTGAATCAGCCAAAGGGAATTGGTACACTGAAGCCCAAAGAAACTGGCGTAGACATGCGTATTCAAATACAGAGGTATATGAACAGGCAGAATACGGCGCTGCGGTCGGCAACGCCTATATAAGACAACATTGTGTGACGAAGTTGTTAGATTGCTTACTGCTGCTACACTGGCAGGTTATCAAGATTTAAGAGACTTTGAACGTGCTGTTATAGTCGCCGCACGAGCAGTGGGACACAGCGCCTCCAAGGTAGCGATGAAGTGGGGATTTTTCCGTACGATCATTTCACAAGTGTACCATGAATATCAGGAATCCGGTAAAACATCATATCTCCGACATCGCTGCGGCCGGAAGAAGATACTGCAAGAACGGGAGCAACGACGACTGAACAGAATCGTTCAACGTGACGGAATTACAACCCTTCCACAAACTGCTGCAGATTTCAGTACTGGGCCATCAACAAGTGTCAGTGTGCGAACCATTCAACGAAACATCATCAACATGGGCTTTCATACTCGAGGGCCCATCCGTGTACCCTTCATTACTGCACGACACAAGGCTTTACGCCTCGCCTGGGCCCGCCGACACCGACATTGGACTGTTGACGACTACAAACATGTTGCCTCTTCGGACGAGTCCCGTTTAGAATTGTATCGAGTGGATGGACGTGTACGGGTATGGAAGGGACCTCAATAATCAAAGGACCCTTCAGGGGATTGTTCAAGGTGGTGGAGACTCTGTAATGGTGTTGGACGTATGCAGTTGGAGTAACATGACACTCGTGATACGTCAGGATACGACTCTGACAGGTGACACGTACGTAAGCATCCTGTCTGATCACCTGCATCCATTCATGTCCATTATGAATTCCGATGGACTTTGGCAATTCCATCAGGACAATGCGGGACCCAACACGCCCAGAATTGCTACAGAGTGGCTCCAGGAACACTCTTCTGACTTTAAACATTTCCGCTGGTCACTAAACTTCCCAGACATGAACATTATTCAGCACATCTGGGATGCCTTGCAACGTTCTGTTCATAAGAGACCTCAACCGCCCCGTACTCTTACGGATTTATGGACAGCCCTGCAGGATTCGTGGTGTCAGTTTCCTCCAGCACTATTTCACACGTTAGTTGAGTGCCAGGTCGTGTTGCTTCACTTCTGCGTGCTCGCGTGGACCCTACACGATATTAGGGAGGTGCACCAGTTTTTTTGGCTCTTCAGTGTTTTTAATTAATATATAATCATAATAAGTAGAAAATTTAAAATAATGTACACGTCTGTGAAGCCGAGATGTACTTTTTAACGTTCATGACTGTGAAGCAGCTAAAGGGAAACCCTACCTCAGCAATTAGCAAAATCACCGAAACCAGATATTAGGCATAATGCACATGTCTGTGAACCAGACTGATGGCGTTACCAACCACTTTTATGAGTTACAACTCCTACGCAACCAAAGCACGTGAATTAGGTTATCACAGAAAGGCCTGCGTTTAGGCCGACCATTCAGACAGTTACTGAAGAAGTTCTGAAACATACACGCAGAGAACAAATTATGTTTGATACAGTACATTTATGACAGTCAGTACACGAACGCCCAACCACAACAGAAACCTGGAGGCATATAACTGAGTCCACTTGGCCTGCTAGTATCAAAATAAGAAAATACATGAAAGTCGCAAAATTTTCGGGGTCAAGTACCCGGATAGGGGACTATCAGCAAAGAGAGCAATACAGAGCCTGTATAGAAACTGGAGTACCTACGGATCTGTACAAAATATAGAACGACAAAGAATTCTTTAAGTTCGCATACGAGAAGTTATTGCAGACATTCGCCGAAGAATTAGTCAGAAGCCAGAGAAGTCTCCACGTAAACTGGCCCAACAGGCGCATGTACGAGTAAGCAGGAGGCGTTACCAGCAGACACTGAAAAGCCTTAATCTGAAGTAATATTATGTGGCAGTTGTGCAACAATTACTGGGGAACGACAGTCACAACGGTGCAGATCACTGTACGTGGCTTTTGAATACCATCACCGATAGTTTTTAGACCCTTTCCAATACATCATCTTTCCGGTCATGTGAATTCAGGTAACACGATGTACGGGCAACGGAGAACCCTAACATTGTGTGTCGCCAACCAGTCCGTGATGAAATAATTGGCGTTTGGTGCTGCGTAAAAGGAACGCGCATCATTGGATCGATATTTTTTAACATTATCCTCAACACGGTTGCATATATGGATTTTTTTTTTACATTTCATGCTCAACTCACTGAATATGGATGACAATATTGGTTCTTCCAGCGAAATGTTGCACGTGTCACTTTCACGATCTTCTATAAACGTATTTTTCTCTGTATTTTTCATTGTAAATAAATGGTAAGTCTATTTCAGCTCTTCGTTTCTGTAATTCAACTACATTTCCTTTATACTTTAACGGGCTATTGTTATTGTCGCCAACCCCTTTATTTTCTACATTACATTGCTACTGTGTTATTTCCCTTTATATGCCCGGAAATCCTCAACTGAAGACGGCTGAATGAATGACCTTTATAGCAGTACACTGTTTTCACGGTGACGTCTTCTCAGTGCTGTTGCCACTTCTGTGATAGCTCAGCATGTCTACGCCCATTCTTTGTTTCTTGTGGACTAGAAACGCAGCCGATGCTTTACCGGAAACGGTCTGCGGTTCGTAGCAACCCGCCACTTCATTCCTCCAGGACACGTCGTATCTTACCGCCCTGCGCACACACTGGATGATAGAAAAACCGCCTGTCTATAAAAGGCGGCGATTGCCTCCAGAAGATGGATTTTTCCATATGATGCAATGTCCGATGGAGCACAATCTTCTACACCAGTGGCTTTTTCGGTGCCTTAATCATTTCGTACGCTAGATGTGCCCGTCCGGAGCCCGGTCTTCTTGAGACCGTACATTCACGTGACCACCGCTGCCAGCAGTCACGTACAGTGGCTAAGTTCTTGTCAAGTGTTCAGTATCCCAGAACGATCATCCAGCTTCTCGTAGCCCTGGAACACGAACTCGTTCGAACTTAGTGAGATGCTGATAAAGGCATCTTTGTCGCTTTGAAGGCATTCTTGACTAACGTCAACTCACTACGTCCAGTCTCAAGGGCAACTAACGCTCACCGTCACAGCGCCTGTTTGAAGCAAACTGATTTGCATTCTCATAGTGGCAATACCAGCGCCCCTCTTATGCGACTGGTGCGAAATTTCAATGGACATCACCTTTCAGGTGTAGAAACATTGTAAAGTTTTACGTTGATGGTTCTTGGGATGGATTATAATCAGTAATGCAACATCGCTGGCAAAAATTAATTATATTCTGAAAACGTTTCTTCAAAAATTTACTGCTGGTAATGAAATGATTTTACAAACGTTCAAATGGGACTTACTTTTTACAATAATCTTGCAACTAACATTGCGCAGACATACCTTCAGTAGTCTTGAGTTTCTCAAACAAATAATTCAATAATATTAGTTCCTCTTATGATAATAGTTAGCTGATGTCTCTGTACATCCGTTTATAATCTCTTGTAAATCATACCTGGTGGCTGGCAGGCACACCGCTCCTCTCAACCTCTCGCTTCAGACCTGCTGCCGACTCGTTTCACATCTCGCTTACTACTGACTTCCTACGGACGCTAAAGTGCGGTCTCTCCTGCCAACAATGCTTTCTGGTGCAGACAATCCCTGCTACCATTACAAAATGTATCAATGCGCGGTCTTTCCCGATCTTCTCTTAAAATTTATCCATACGCGGTCTCTCCCGCCCTTTTTATAATTATATCAATTTGCGGTTTCTTTTGACAACAATACTTTGGTGCAGACATTCCCTGCTACCACAATTATTTCCAACATGACAAATACTAATTATTCCTACTGAACCCTATTAATAAAATATAAACATCTTTCAAAAAATTGTGGTTTGACAATAGACAATAGAAATATAGACGTCTTACAACATGCCTACCAACTTTCGTTTATGTTGCACAACTTTTTTTGACCTTGTGATTTCTTTCCGTTAGTGCATTAAAAAGAAAGGTCATCCGTTTTGAACAGTACTGCATGACTTGCCCAATGGTTATCTCACGTGCAATGAAGAGCATACATGTCTGAAATACCGCTTCATACATAATTACTACGACAGTGCCTTTCTGCAGTCTGACCTCTCCGTATTTGATGCCTCTTATTTAGCTGTCACTCCGATTTACGGAATTATCCCATAGAGCAGACGGGTTATCATTATACTTCACATGTAGCATATTCAATTACACAAAAATTTCAAAAGAAACGAGTGAAGTAGTATTTACTCGTGAATGTCCACACAGGTCTCTCTCTCTCTCTCTCTCTCTCTCTCTCTCTCTCTCTCTCTCTAGCGAACTACCTCGCACGCAATCACGTACGCACGCGCACGTACACAAAACTGGATTGTGAAACATAGATGTCAAGCGTACCAGTGAAGCTTCAGGTAATACGTTACTGTTGACGCAAAAGAAAAATGTCCAGTGTCGGGATGTGTATGCTCGTAATTGTATGTAGGTGTGTGTGGCTGGATGTGTGCCCGCGGCGTCTCCTGCCACGGCGCGAATTGCGTCTGCCAGTGCTCGCGCCGCGTGGCGTGGCAGTGCAATCAGGGAGACTGTCCGCACTTAATGAAGTCTCATTTGCATACAAAATTACGTCCATTTCGCGTCGGCGGAAAACGTGCGCCGCTGCAATTCAAATCGCTTGTGTTATTTTCCACGTCCGACGCGCGTGGAAAAAGAAGAATCGGCGATTGTTCGTCACGCGCCTCTCACGCGAGATGGCGTAATGAACGCTTTGAAGCCACGTAATAGTCATTCGAGGAGAATAGTGGCGAGATCGCTCATGTTCTCGGGACAAAAGGAAGAGACGAGTGTCCTGTGACTTATATTCGCCTGTGTCAACATCCATCACGATGTTTTCTTTCTTGTACGGTGTATATAATTTAAAGCTAAGCGCTTGTAAGCTGACACCTGAGACAGTTTAGTTTGGACCAGCTCCTCATGTTTCTTGAGTTAAGACGCTGTCAAAATGAAATATAATACGTCACCTAGCTGCAGATACGCAAAAATGTTCGTTCTTGTGGAAGAGATTTAGCTGGATTGTTTCAGAATTGTAATTGCTACCCACCTGTGTCTGAGAGAAAGAGAGAGACAGAGAGAGAGAAAGAGGGGGGGTGGGGGTGGGAGAGGGAAGTTCACATCTCTATACAGGGTGTTACAAAAAGGTACGGCCAAAGTTTCGGGAAACATTCCTCACACACACATAAAGAAAATATGTTATGTGGACATGTGTCCGGAAACGTTTAATTTCCATGTTGGAGCTCATTTTACTTTCGTCAGTATGTACTGTACTTCCTCGATTCACCGCCAGTTGGCCCAATTGAAGGAAGGTAATGTTGACTTCGGTGCTTGTGTTGACATGCGACTCATTGCTCTACAGTACTAGCATCAAGCACATCAGTACGTAGCATTTACAGACTAGTGTTCATCACGAACGTGGTTTTGCAGTCAGAGCAATGTTTACAAATGCGGACTTGACAGACGCCCATTTGATGTATGGATTAGCACGGGGCAATAGCCGTGGCGCGGTTCGTTTGTATCGAGACAGATTTCCAGAACGAAGGTGTCCCGACAGGAAGACGTTCGAAGCAATTGATCGGCGTCTTAGGAAGCACGAAACATTCCAGCCTATGACTCGCGACTGGGGAAGACCTAGAACGACGAGGACACCTGCAATGGGCGAGGCAATTCTTCGTGCAGTTGACGATAACCCTAATGTCAGCGTCAGAGTAGTTGCTGCTGTACAAGGTAACGTTGACCACGTCACTGTATGGAGACTGCTACAGGAGAACCGGTTGTTTCCGTACCATGTACAGCGTGTGCAGGCACTATCAGCAGCTAATTGGCATCCACGGGTACACTTCTGCGAATGGTTCATCCAACAATGTGTCAATCCTCATTTCAGTGCAAATGTTCTCTTTGCGGATGAGGCTTCATTCCAACGTGATCAAATTGTAAATTTTCACAATCAACATGTGTGGTCTGAGGAGAATCCGCACGCAATTGTGCAATCACGTCATCAACACAGATTTTCTGTGAACGTTTGGGCAGGCATTGTTGGTGACGTCTTGATTGGACCCCATGTTCTTCCACCTACGCTCAATGGAGCACGTTATCATGATTTCATACGGGATACTCTACCTGTGCTGCTGGAACATGTGCCTTTACAAGTATGACACAACATGTGGTTCATGCACGATGGAGCACCTGCACATTTCAGTCGAAGTGTTCGTACGCTTCTCAACAACAGATTCAGTGACCGATGGATTGGTAGAGGCGGCTCAATTCCATAGCCTCCACGCTCTCCTGACCTCAACCCTCTTGACTTTCATTTATGGGGGCATTTGAAAGCTCTTGTCTACGCAACCCCGGTACCAAATGTAGAGACTCTTCGTGCTCGTATTGTGGACGGCTGTGATACAATACGCCATTCTCCAGGGCTGCATCAGCGCATCAGGGATTCCATGCGACGGAGGGTGAATGCATGTATCCTCGCTAACGGAGGACGTTTTGAACATTTCCTGTAACAAAGTGTTTGAAGTCACGCTGGTACGTTCTGTTGCTGTGTATTTCCATTCCATGATTAATGTGATTTGAAGAGAAGTAATAAAATGAGCTCTAACATGGAAAGTAAGCGTTTCCGGACACATGTTCACATAACATATTTTCTTTCTTTGTGTGTGAGGAATGTTTCCTGAAAGTTTGGCCATACCTTTTTGTAACACCCTGTCTATATCAACTCTAACTCCATCGGAACAGACCTTTGAAGGCTCAACGGTACCGACCGACCGCCATTTCATCCTCGGACAATAGGCATCACTAGATGCGGGATATGGAAGGGCATGTGGTCAGCACGCCGCTCTCATGGCCGCTGTCAGTTTTCGTGATCAGAGCCGCTACTTCTCAATCAGTTAGCACTGTGTACTTGGTATTGTTAACAGCAAACCTCTCAGCCATCAGAGGACTTCAATTTCATGTGTGATGAAACGTGACTATCCTGCGTCGACACATTCCTCTAAACGAACGAACATTTATGCGGAATGCTCCAACCCCTTGTCGCATCTTGGATATAAAATCGAGACTTCAGTTTCATAACTAAGGTGATTCTAAGTTGGCGACACGTGTTTGTGAGTTACTGCAACCCCCGTGTGTACATCTGCTTCACAGATGTCCCGTTTACACAGTTAGTGGTGGCATGACGTATAATTTCACATGTGAATCATCACTGCTATCCCTTTATCTGTTTCCTTGTAACAGGTATTCTCCGTTACTAACGATCATTTTCTATAGGACTGATGCGAAGATAGCATAATTTCTGAACCATGATATCTGTACCCCCCGGAGAAGTATATTGCTCATGTATCACACAGAATCGATGTTTTAAGGAAGCAGTTTTTTCATTTTACAGTTTGTCACCCTAGTTTATCGGAGAGAATCCTGCAAGAAGCTTGTACGTCATGCGGTGCAAATATATTTCTTACACTGGAATATTAACGGTGTCGCATTCCACATTCAGAAACTGCAACGATCTACATTATAGTCTGTTTCAAGTGCAGAGCCGTGTAGCCTTAGGAGTGCATGTGTTTATGTTTTCCCTTACCACTAACTTCTTGGTACTGATCCCACACACTAGAACTATAGTTTAGAATTGATAGTGTAGTTGATTTACATAAAATGCTTCGAACTACGTCCGTCTGAAGCTCCATTATGCATAAAAACCGTTTCTTGTTCTTCTTAACCGTCTGCTAATATATCAAACCACTTTCACATCTACTACTATACATCAATAATGGGTGCTAACCCTGTCGACGTGCGCACATTTGGAGAAACCTTGTGCACCTGGATGGATGCGGAACAGCCATTACAGACTCAGTACGCTCCATTCTTTCACGAGATGGGGAATGTAGCTGTCTACTTTTGGTCAGCTGCAGATTAAATCGGTGCCAGTGCTGCAGAGCGGGCTGGTCAAAGTTCGAGGACATTTTTCAGTCTCTAATTTTATCCTCAGAATGCAAGAATGCCCTGTGACCGTTGGCCACTGCATTGTCTTTTGTGAGAGATGATGGCTGAAATTCTGTATTCTCGACAAACCTTTCATACATTGGACCCCAGAATATGAAACTGCTTAACTGTTTCAGAAATGCACTGTCCCATAGGTCTACTTCCAACTAGCATTCCGCGTTCAGAGTACACTAATTTCCGTCATGTGGCAATAATCACGGCGAAAGCCTTTCTACATGAATCACCTGACTACGAATGACAGCTCCGCCAATGCACTCCCCTTTTATACTTTGTGTACAAGATACTACCGCCATCTGGATATGTACATATCGCTATCTTCAGTACATAAGTGACAATGAAAAATTTTCTGTTTGACGCCATTTCTGCAACGTATGTGAAATGCAGCGTGACTCCTATTCAGGTATGTAAGCACCGACATGCAAGTAAGGGATTAGCGTGGCATTTGTGTGTGCAGTAAATGCACCAACGTGGCCGAAGGCGACGGTATTACCAAATGCATCCAAAGAAGACGAACGTGCTGTTATTTTTCTTGGCTGCCGAAGGGCAAACAGCGGTGGACATCCATTGGTGAACGAAGAATGTATAGGTCTCAGCACATCTGTCGAAAACCGACGTTGTGGAATGGTGCGCCAAGTCTTGTGCAGGTCATTTTAACGCACGTCCCCATATCGCAAATGTCATAACGCAGAAGTTACGGCATCTCTTGTGGGAGACACTCGAGCGTCTTCCCCGCCCCCCTCCCACCTCTAAAGTACTGCTTTCCCCCCAGTGTTATTATCTAGTCTTCGGTCCCCTGAAAAAGGCCTTGAAGTGTCAACAGTTCCTGTTGGCCGAGGATGAGTAGTGGGGTAGTGGGCACCTACGTACTTCTCTACGTAAAATCTTATGGGACTTAACTGCTAAGGTCATCAGTCCCTAAGCTTACACACTACTTAACCTAAATTATCCTAAGTACAAACACACACACCCATGCCCGAGGAAGGACTCGAACCTCCGCCCGGACCAGCCGCACAGTCCATGACTGCAGCGCCTGAGACCGCTCGACTAATCTCGCGCCTTCTCTACGTTGGACACGGTATTTTGCGAAATCGGTATCTTCAACCTGGTGCGTCGGTGGGATGATAGCCTCATGCTCATGGTGATTTTGCCTGACCGACATACCATTTTTAGACTGTACGATATTCGAAAAGAACGTTTTTGATCGCGCCTTATGTTTGTTCAATAGGGATCACCTAATCACAGGAAAAGTTGTAGGAAGTAGGATTCATGAATAGAAGTCGATTTCTAGATTACTAAATTTTTATTCAAATTTGAGAACAACTTGGAATCTTATTTCAATATTACTTTTAGGAAACAGAAACAGAGAAAAGTAAAATGAGAACTGTGGCTTATAATGTGGTACTTTGATATACTTAGGACGAGTGAAAGATGAACAAATGAGAGCTCCTCATCTCCCCAGTTCACATTTTCAAATTAACAAGAGAAGTAACCCAACGAACACTGCATGCGAGGTGCAGAAATAACCAGACAAATACGAGCTGCTTAGAGAGCAGACTGAGATATGAAACTAACACCTCATGGTTTAGCAAAAAGCGACATTTACATCTCGAGTTTGTACAGTCAGTATGAGACGATAGCCAGGAAGTGAATGCTACGATTCCCTGGAAACAAATGATAAGAATTCAGAGTTCCGCGTTCTCACCTCAAATCCGCTGGAGGGCCGACAGCTACGCTTGTAGACAATGTGACCGAGCGAAATTACATCGAACATGAAAACATAGGGGAACCCATTAACAATTTCTTATGTTAGTCCAAGTTTTACTATTCGTTGATGTAGCGTACACAGTGTGTAATAGGGGAGTTAATTACAGGATAGGCCAGACAGAAATCCTGTTGAGATGGTGTGAAATGTCTCACGTATCATAGAAATGGAAAAGTAGCTCTTTTAATGGTATCCATGCTGAATGGATGCTTTGTACTTTTCAATTTGGCCTTTCGGAGCTAACGCATCCTAGCGGCTGCGGCTGCGGCTGCTATCTCCAGGAAGCCACCACTTCAGAATACGCCGAGCAGTCCCTAGGAACCACCGCAGAATGCAGCCCCTACTTGAGGCAAGCTTTATCTGCCACATTCTGTAACGGAGAGTGTTTGTCAATCACGTGGCAAGGCCACAGCAACCGTACAGACCAGTCCTCACCACAAAGGATGACGTAGAAATAAAAGTATTCGTTTACTTCTCATTACAGGTTCGAACTCAATACAAAATTCCGAGTAAACTGATACCTAACTCCGACCAGTCGGTAAGTAATTAACAGTTCATCGAACTTGGAATTAATACCGCTAAATTTTTCCATGTCCACAGACACTTCCAAGGTATTGGCCTACGAAGAGGACCATCGATTAGAGGGGCAGGACAATTTTAGCATTTCCCGTTCAATTAATATAGGAAACGCCCAAGATGGCGAAATCGAGTTTGCTGTTCTGTCAATTCTCTCCCGCCTTTTGAGAATTCTCGCCAGTTCAGGGAAGCCAACGTGAGGGGCGGAACTCTATTACTCCAGACGGGCATGACAGCAGGAGCGGTTCCACCTCTCACCCCACTTAGGTTGGTTACGAGGACCTTTTCACATACCGTGGAGGTGCACTGTAGCTCATCGACCGAGCCTTTAAGTAACCTGAACAGCAGCTCTCCAGCCCCATTCCGTTGCAGTTTCTAGAGGAGTCAGCAATGCGAAGTTCGGTGTACGGCAATTACCGCCATTTAATGGCTAGTGCTTCCCATTGCCCTGAGATTTGCATAGGTTAAGTCAACCGGGAACCACTCGTGATGTTTCTGAAGCACTCCACAGTTACGTCTACACATCAAGATACTAGCGCTGCAGATCAGCATGTAGCGTAGTAAGCTGTTTTGGCCGGCCCCTGTCGCAGTTAGCGTAAACCATGGTTAGTTTCTATGGCTATTGTGATACCAACTATTTCATTTCTGTGCTCTCTCTGGTGACTGATCTTCTTACTGAAGACGGATTTGTAAGGGATCTTGTGTACTTTACTGCTGTTCTACTGCAAGTATACTCGCCCAGCGGTTACATTCCATTTGTAAACATGTATGAATATTTGTGACAGGGTACCTCTGAATTTATGTCTTCGTTTCTAAATGTATATTTCGCCAGATTATCCAGACATCATTGTCTGTGGCTTCCATCCCGTTCCTTTTTGTAAACCAATTTCTTATTAGGCTACGAAACAACTGCAGAAGAGACGAAATCCGACGCCTAGTGCAGAGGATCCTCAGGTGAGTGATCTTCTAGGGAACAATATCAGTCGGAGCTCCGTTGTTAATCGGCTACAGTTACTTTCACCAAAAACCCAAACGCTTACAACTCAACAGTTAACATCAGATGCCTCAGAATCGGCTTTCTTGCGTGACAACCTTGCAGCCACCACCCAACAAATTGTGCAGCTCGTTATAGTTATGAAATAAATATGGCTTAAGTGATAGAGGATATTACTACACTATTGGCCTCTAAAATTGCTACACCAAGAAGAAATGCAGATCATAAACGGGTTTTCATTGGACAAGTATATTACACTAGAACTGACATGTTATTCCATTTTCGCGCAATTTGGGTGCACAGATCCTGAGAAATCAGTACCCAGAATAACCACCTCTGGCCGTAATAACGGCCTTGATACGCCTGGGCATTGAGTCAAACAGAGCTTGGATGGCGTGTACAGACAGAGCAGCCCATGCAGCTTCAACACGATACCACAGTTCATCAAGAGTAGTGACTGGCGTATTGTGACGAGCCAGTTGCTCGGCCACCATTCACCAGACGTTTTCAGTTGGTGAGAGATCTGGAGAATGTGCTGGCCAGGGGAGCAGTCGAACATTTTCTGTATCCAGGAATGCAACATGCGGTCGAGCATTTTTCTGCTGAAACGTAGGGTTTCGCAGGGATCGAATGAAGGGTAAAGCTGCGGGTCGTAACACATCTGAAATGTAACGTCCACTGCTCAAAGTGCCGTCAATGTGGACAAGAGGTGACCAAGACGTTTAACCAATGGCACCCCATACCATCACGCCGGGTGATAAGCCAGTAGGGCGATGACGAATACACGCTTCCAATGTGCGTTAACTACGATGCCGCCCAACACGGCTGCGACCATCATGATTCTGTAAACAGAACCTGAGTTCATCCGAAAAAATGACGTTTTGCCATTCGTGCACCCAGGTTCGTCGTTGAGTACACCATCGCAGGCGCTCCTGTCTGTGATGCAGCGAACAAGGATAACCGCAGCCATGGTCTCCGAGCTGATAGTCCATGCTGCTACAAACGTCGTCGAACTGTTCGTGCAGATGGTTGTTGTCTTGCAAACGTCCCCATCTGTTGACTCAGAGATCGAGATGTGGCTGCACGACCCGTTACAGCCATGCGGATAAGATGCCTGTCATCTCGACTGCTAGTGATACGAGGCCCTTGGGATCCAGCATGGCGTTCCGAATTCCCCTCCTGAACCCACCGATTCCATATTCTGGTAACAGTCATTGGATCTTGACCAACGCGAGCAGCAATGTCGCGATACGATAGGTTACAATCCGACCTTTATCAAAGTCGGAAACGTGATGGTACGCATTTCTCCTACTTACACGAGGCATCACAACTACGTTTCACCAGGCAACGCCGGTCAACTGCTGTTTGTGTATGAGAAATCGGTTGGAATCTTTCCTCACGTCAGCACGTTGTAGTTGTCGCCACCGGCGCCAACCTTGTGTGAATGCTCTGAAAAGCTAATCATTTTCATATCACAGCATCTTCCTCTTCCTGAATGTCACCAAGGGACTATCAAAGGTGGTAGAGTCTCTGTAATGCTATGGGGCGTGTGCAGTGTGTAGCAATTTTAATGGCCAGTAGAGTAAATTCTGAATACTGATAGGTGGTAAAATTTCACTTTTTACACTATTACCTTAATTGTTGTACGGCGGTCTTCGAGCACAGGTACCGCCACTGCTCGTCTGTCTGAGGTAAGAAGTTCAGACGTTCAGCGTCGAGACGGGAGGAAGAGGAGGTGGCAGACTGCCCGCCTGCCAACCGTCAAACTCTTTTCTTTCCCACAGGCGGGGGCGGAGGCCGCGTGAGAATCCGCCGGCCGGTGGGAAAAGTGGCTGCGCGTCACGGCCGGCCTGCCGCGCCGCCCAGATACGCATCGCCTTAATTGCGGCACTGATTGCGCAATCTCGGCGGCGACATCGTGGGAGTGCGGCCACTGCGCCCACGCTGGGCGACGGACCGCTCCGCCGACCTGCCGAGCGCACCGGCCCAGAAAGCGCTAACGAGCGCCCAGCGACGAGGCCAGTCCTCCCGCAACAGTGGCCTCGGAGCGCAGGGCAGCGCGGCGGACGGTATACGTCGGTTGCTGATTTGTGGCCGGTAACTGTCGAGAATCGGAGCGGGAGGAGCGTCCGAAAGTTTATGAGCCACTGACGCAGGCGGGCCTCTGCTTACTACAGAGTGTCTGTATTTCGGAACTAGTATGTTCGGATCGCCTATTGGGGAGTTACACGTTAACCACCCATCTTCCTCAGACGAGGAACACAGAACAAAAGTGCTATAAACAGCGTTTCAAAATATCCATTGTGTTAAAATTCATCGTGAAATGTTCAGCTGTCCTTTACTTTGCACATTTTGCTACTAAAAAATGGCTCTGAGCACTATGGGACTCAACTGCTGAGGTCATAAGTCCCCTAGAATTTAGAACTACTTAAACCTAACTAACCTAAGGACAACACACACATCCATGCCCGAGGCAGGATTCGAACCTGCGACCGTAGCGGTCGCGCGGTTCCAGACTGTAGCGCCAGAACCGCTCGGCCACCAGCGGCCGGCCATTTTGCTACTAGTCTCGGTCAGTGACCATTATCAGCCTGTTGTTGTTGTTGTTGTGGTTTTCAGTCCTGAGACTGGTTTGATGCAGCTCACCATGCTACTCTAACCTGTGCAAGCTTCTTCATCTCCCAGTACCTACTGCAACCTAAATCTTTCTGAGTCTGCTTAGTGAATTCACCTCTTGGTCACCCTCTACGATTTTTACCCTCCACGCTGCCCTCCAGTACTAAATTGGTGATCCCTTGATGCCTTAGAACATGTCCTACCAACCAGTCCCTTCTTCTAGTCAAGTTGTGCCACAAACTCCTCTTCTCTCCAATTCTATTCAATACCTCCTCATTAGTTATGTGATCGACCCATCCAATCTTCAGCATTCTTCTGTAGCACCACATTTCGAAAGCTTCTATTCTATTCTTGTCCAAACTATTTATCGTCCATGTTTCACTTCCATACATGGCTACACTCTATATAAATACTTTCAGAAACGACTTCCTGACACTTAAATCTATACTCGATGTTAACAAATTTCTCTTCTTCAGAAATGCTTTCCTTGCCATTGCCAGTCTACATTTTATATCCTCTCTACTTCGACCATCATCAGTTATTTTGCTCCCCAAATAGCAAAACTCATTTACTACTTTAAGCGTCTCATTTCATAATCTAATACTCTCGGCATCACCCGACTTAATTCGACTACATTCCATTACCCTCGTTTTGCTTTTGTTGATGTTCATCTTATATACTCCTTTGAAGACACTGTCCATTCCGTTCAACTGCTCTTCCAAGTCCTTTGCTATATCTGGCAGAATTACAATGTCATCGGCAAACCTCAAAGTTTTTATTTCTTCTCCGTGGATTTTAATACCTACTCCGAATTTTTCTTTTGTTTCCTTTACTGCTTGCTCGGTACACAGATTGAATAACATCGGGGAGAAGCTACAACCCTGTCTCACTCCCTCCGCAACCACTGCTTCCCTTTCATGCCCCTCGACTCTTATAACTGCCATCTGGTTTCTGTATAAATTGTAAATAGCCTTTTGCTCCCTGTATTTCACTCCTGCCACCTTCAGGATTTTAATGAGAGTATTCCAGTCAACATTGTCAAAAGCTTTCTCTAAGTCTACAAATGCTAGAAACGTAGGTTTGCCTTTCCTTAATCTTTCTTCTAAGGCACGTCGTAGGGTCAGTATTTCCTCACGGTGTCATGGCGGCTGCAGTGTAACACGTGTTAAGTTCGGCTCGCGAAATTTAGTCGAATTCGAAGGTGTTCTCGCAGGTGGTGTTGTCTAGTACAAGTGGAAATCGTGTAAACAACAGTGTTCTGTGCAGTAGTGCTATTTTTTTTTCTGTGCTCCGCCAATATCTTCGAGAAAATGGTAAACAGAAGAGTCAACAGCAGCGCGTCCAGCAGCGGGGAAGCAGCAGGTGCGGCGGGCCCGCTCTTGGCGGAAGGTGCGGCCGCGGCTCCCGGCATAGCGGAGCTGGTCCGCTCTGAGGTAAACGCTGCGCTTCGCGATAAAAACAATCTCGATCTGATAGCAGGCACTATATCAGATACTGTAACGGCAGCAGTATTGGCCAAAATGCGTGAAACTGTTGAGGCCAATACTGCCGAAATTACAGCACTAAAAAAGTCTGTGTCAGAATACGAGAAAAAGGCACGAGAGTTGGAAGTGAAACTATCTGCCGCAACTGACGAACTAGAACAATACCAAAGGCGAAATAGTCTACGACTGTTTGGAGTAGTAGAAAATAAAGAAGAAGACACGGACAACCTGCTTATACAGGTTGCGCGTGAAAAATTAGGCGTAGAAGTGACCAAGGCAGACATTGACAGGAGCCATCGGGTGGGACGAAAACTACCAGGTGCCACCAAACCTCGGCCAATAATAATTAAATTTATCTCGTACCGAAAAAGGGCAGAGATCTTTACCCAGAAGAAGAAGTTAGCAAGGACAGGGCTTACAATAAGGGAAGATCTGACACACGAACGGCTAAAGATTTTAAACAGTGCCATATCCCATTTCGGTCTTCAGAATGTGTGGACTCAGGATGGCAGAGTAATCATTAAGACAGCAGCTGGAAAGAAGACAGTCACAAACATGACAGAACTGAATAGTATTAAGTGAAGCTACTCGAGCCAAAAGTGCAAACTTAACACCATTTGCAAATTGTAACAGCCCTATACTCAGATATAGTCTTGTAATTTTATTAATTTTTTAATTATACCCATATTTGTACCTTCAACTAATTGTTTTTGTAACTGTATTAACTTTTCACTATTTTTTGTGTCTGTAGCTCTAACCATTACTTAATTTTAGTTACTGCTAATACTTTTTTCATTTTCTCAGTTTATTCTCTTCCGTTCTGAATTAGTTCTATTGCAATTATTAGTTTCTCCTTTAGTTCATTAATCACCCATCCCTTCGGTTTAAATTGTTCATAACAAAAATCACTATCAGTATCACTTTAGCAAATTTCAATCTAATTGTAGCTTCCTACGATAATCACTACCAGCATCACTTTAGTAAATTTCAATTTAATTCTAGCTTCCTACGATAATCTATTAATTATTAAGCTTACTTCTCTCTGCTGGCAGCATCGGCCTCTTAAATCACTCCCTTTTCCCTTATTTCCACCCTAAGCTGTTTCAAATACGCTAATTACATTTCTCCTCGTACGACAGAGGATACACAGTGACACACAGCCGTCACTATTTTGGTCATATTCTCCTTGCACCGAATACCACTAATGCATTTTCTATACTCCCGCAACCTCAGGAAATCTCTAGCAGTCGCCTTTCTTTCGGCACTCGCGGTGTCACACACAGGGCGCGCAAAATCTCGGACACCCCTGTGTTATGTCACTTGGCGGAAGCAGCGGCCAGTGCCCCTCGCGGCAGGTAGTGCCTAACAAAGGGACAAACCAGTCTGCCACCCTAGTTCAGGCTGCCCAGCGGAACGCGTCAGAGCTTTTAGCAGCTCACTGCAACATCCAGTCTTTACCTGCACATTACGAAGAACTTAGCCTCCTCTTCAACCAACTAAACTACCACGTAATCCTCTTATCCGAAACGTGGTTGAAACCACACATATCCTCTGCATCTGTTCATCTCCCAGGGTACACATTTCTTAGGGCAGACAGATCAAAAAAGCGAGGTGGCGGCGTCGGCGCGTATATACGAACAGATCTCAAAGCGAAAGTCTTATGTACGTCAAATCCTGCTGAAGAAAAAGAGGCTGAATTCATGTTCATTGAAATAAATATACAAAGTCGGAAATTCTTGACTGGCGTCGTGTACAAGCCGCCAAAAATAAGCTCAATGAGTTCCTTCCAGTCGGAATTACATTCACTTCAGTGTCAATACGAACATGTCATCGTAATGGGTGACTTGAACATAGACCTGCTAAGAGACACTCCCTCCGCAATAAATCTAAGAAGACTGTTTAGTTGCAATAGCATGAACATTCTTCCATTACAACCTACACACCATACGGCGCACAGTCATACTCTTATAGACGTAATCGCAACGAAACAGACTGACAAAGTAAGAGATGTTGGTCAAACATCGGCCCCTGGCCTCTCAGCACATGATGTAATATTCCTGGCCTACTCTGTGCAGCCCCCAAGGATCAAATCGCGTTACATAACTTGTAGGAACATGAAACGTATTGACCTTGACGCTCTAACAGCCGATTGCTCAGAAATCTCATGGCATCAAATAATCAGAAAACCCACAATCGACGGCAAAATCAATGAACTTGGTGATAAACTCACTGCCCTCTATGACAAACATGCACCTGTGCGCACAATCCGTGTAAGAAAATCTCCTGCTCCATGGCTGACAGCTGAATTACGTCAAATGATGACTAATAGGGATGCTGCCCACAGGCGTTTCAAGGCAGATCCGAAACCCGAGCGTTTCGAAGAATATAGAAAGCTACGAAACAGAGTGAAACAATGCATTCGCAATGCTAAAATCAGGCACGCTCGCTCCCTTGTATGCAGCGATCTGACGCCCACGACTCTATGGAAGAATCTCCGTAGCTTGGGGGTCGGAAAGGCAAAATCGGAAACCACTTTTCATGTGTCAGCTAACGAATTAAATGAATTCTTCTCTGCACCTCTGAATACCAGCACAGCTGATAATTACCGTCCACAAGAATCCCTAAACAGGATAACTAACAACGATACCTTCCATCTAAAACATGTAACAACAAATACGGCAAGAAAAGCAATAATGAGAATCTCTTCTGATGCAATAGGCAACGACAGTATCGGTATAACCATGATTAAGAATGTTGCCGATATCTTAGTGCCTGTCTTAAATGACATATTTAATTTTTCCCTCGTGAACGGAATATATCCCACTGCATGGAAAAGAAGCCTAATTCGACCCATCCCTAAGATCGAAAACCCGCAACTGCCTAGTGATTACCGACCAATTAGCATACTGCCTGCTGTTTCCAAAGCACTTGAATATATTGTTCATGACCAAATCACTGAACACTTGCATGAATTCAGCCTATATGACAAATTTCAATCCGGTTTCCGTAAACATCACAGCACAAACACTGCTCTAATTAAAGTAACTGATGACCTGAAATATGCCATCGACAATCGAAAGGCAACAATATTGACGCTACTGGACTTCAGCAAAGCTTTTGACACTGTTAACTTTGACATAATGCTCAGAAAAATGCAACAGCTTAATTTCTCTGAAAGTGCAATGAGATGGTTTGAAAGCTACTTAAAAGACAGACAGCAATGTGTTGTCTGCGTAAATGAAAAATCTTCCTGGAAACATGTTTCCTCGGGAGTGCCACAAGGATCAGTCTTAGGACCACTTTTGTTTTCTTTATATGTCAACGATATTTCATCGGTTCTGTCCTCCTGTAAATATCATTTCTATGCCGACGACCTCCAGCTCTACCTAAGCGTCAGACCTGAAGATGTAAACACTGCAATCGCTCAGATGAATGATGATCTGTCTTCAGTAGTGACATGGGCGAAAAACCTGGGGCTTAAACTAAATGCAAAAAAGACGCATGTAATCTTAATAGCCCATCAGAAATTAATAAGTTCAGATTTCCGCGAACGGCTACCTCCTATTCTGCTCGACGGTACTCCAACACCATATCAGAAAACAGTGAAGAACTTGGGTGTAACTTTGGATGAGCATCTCAACTGGGCGGAGAATACAGTCGCAGTGTGCCGAAAGACGTCTGCTTGTCTCTATGCTCTCAAAAAGTTTCGGAACATATTTCCACAGGACTTGAAACGCCAGCTCGTGCAAGCACTCGTTCTACCGAACCTCCACTATTGTGATGTGATTCAACAAGGCATGAGCAGTGAAAACAAAAGACGGCTAGAGCTAACCATGAATGCCTGTGTGCGTTACACCTGCAACATTCGCCGATACGATCATGTTAGTGCTTCATACTCCCAGCTAGGGTGGCTGCGGCCGGACAAATTGCGCGACTACCACACTCTATGTCTACTCCACCGACTCCTCGAGGCGCAAACACCCCAGTACCTTGCTTCAGAGATTAAAAACCTGTCATGTCATCATAATCGAAACACGAGGTCACTCTTATTTGGTATCCTAACTGTGCCCACTCACAAAACAAAAACTTTTGCAAACTCCTTCTCAGTTGCCGCTGTCCGCCTCTGGAACAAACTGCCCCTTACCTTGCGCAAAATTCAATCTCCTGCTGCTTTTAAGAAGAAGTTGAAGCATTTCCTACTATCATCCTTATAAAGTTCTCCACAAAATTAATGTACAAGGACAATCCCCTCATCTGTCAAATAGCAAAGCTAGCGTCTCCTATGTTGCTCCTGAGATGCCTTCCTCTTCATCCATCTCTATTAGCCACGCAATATTCTTTTCCTTTATATTTCCTTAATTATGTTTCATCATGTCTCTCTATTCTTCTCCTCCCTTCACCATGAGTCTCCCTCATACTCCCTGCTGCCAGCACTCCTATCTCAAATCTGTCTGTTCAATAATGTCTAATTATAACAGTACTTGTGATCTAAGAATATAAACTCTATATGTATGTATTTTTCCAGGTGTACCTTTCAAATTGTTTATTTCACTTTTTGTACTAGATGTAGTTTAACATGCCTACTAAAACATATGAATGTAAAATAAGTAGAATGCCTGGTTAGATGTAAGAGAGGGCCTGATGGCCCTAATCTTGCCAGGTTAAATAAATCAATAAATAAATAAATAAATAAATAAAAACATTTCTACGGAATCCAAACTGATCTTCCCCCAGGTCGGCTTCTACCAGTTTTTCCATTCGTCTGTAAAAAATTCGCGTTAGTATTTCGCAACTGTGACTTATTAAACTGATAGTTCGGTAATTTTCACATCTGATTATCAGCCTACAACGAATAAATCAAATCATTACACAGTTTAAAGCAAAATACACTGAAACGCCAAAGAAACTGGTTAGGAATGAGTATTCAAATACAGAGATACGTAAACAGGCAGAACATGGCGCTTCGGTCGTCGGGCCTGTATAAGACGATAAACGCCTGGCGCAGCTCTTAGATCGTTTACTGCTGCTATAATGGCAGGTTATGAAGATTTAAGTGAGTTTGAACGTGGTGTTATAGCCGGCGCGCGAGCGATGGGATACAGCATCTCCAAGGTAGCGATGAAGTGGGGATTTTCCCGTACGACTATTTCACGAATGTGTCGTGAATATCAGGAATCTGTAAAAGATCAAATTTCCAGAATCGCTGCGGCCGGAAAAATATTCTGCAAGACCGGGACCAATGACGACTGAAGGAAATCATTCAACGTGACAGAAGTGCAACTCTTTTGCAGATTGCTGCAGCTTCTAATGCTCAGCCATCAACAAGTGTCAGCGTGCGAACCATTCAACGAAACATGATCGATATGGGCTTTCGGAGCCGAAGGCCCAGTCGTGTACCCTTGTTGACTGCACGACACAAGGCTTTACGCCTTGCTTGGGCCCGTCAACATCGGCATTAGACTCTTGATGACTAGAAGCATGTTGCCTAGTCGGACGAGTCTCGTTTCAAATTCTATCGCGCGGATGGACATGTACGGACATGGAGGCAGCCTCATGAATCCATGGGCCCTGCATGTTACCAAGGGACTATCAAAGCTGGTAGAGACTCTGTAATGCTGTGGGGCGTGTGCAGTTTGAGTGATATGGGACCCCTGATACATTTAGATACGACCCCGACATGTGACACGTACCTAAGCATCCTGTCTGATCACATACATCCATTCATGTCCGTAGCACATTCCGATGGACTTGGACAATTCCAACAGTACAATGCGACACCCCACACGTCCAGAATTGCTGTAGAGTGGCTCTAGGAACAGTCTTATGAGTTTAAACACTTCCGCTGGCCACCAAACGCCCCAGAATCGACATTGTTGAGCATATCTGGAATACCTTGCAACGTGCTGCTCAGGTAAGATCTCCATCCCCTCGTACTCTTACGGATTTGTGGATAGCTCTGCAGGATTCATGGTGTCAGTTCCCTCCAGCACTACTTCAGTCGAGTCCATGCTACGTCGTGTTGAGGCACTTCTGCGTGCTCGCTGGATCTCTACACGATATTACGCAGATGTACCAGTTTATTTGGCTCTTCAGTGTATAAGATTAAATAGTGTATCATTTACTGTCATAAACGGAAGGACAGTTGTACCATAAATTGAGCAAAAATAATTTGCTGTTTTGAGCATATCGTAGTTCGTAAAATATTTTCACAATAACAACTGTTTGCAGTAGTTTTCGTCAAGAAGCAAAGTCCACACCGACAACTAGAAATACATCGACAGATTTAATTAGGCCAAACAGTCAAGGATACAATCAAAAACAATGCCATGTCAGAGATAAAAATTATAGTACCTTCTAGCAATAGCAGTATCAATTTACTATGAGGTACATTACAATCTCTAGTTGCATATTAGTGAGCTAGGTCGTGAAATTCCATACATAAAAATGTAGTACATCAAGAAATGCCACACTGGCGACCTTTGCGGTCTAAAATACATAGTAACCGCCGAAAATAAATCGTCTTAAACCATAGAAAGCCATTTATTAACATCAGTACATCAGGCAAAGCCACACCGACGAAATTTTTTTATTACAAAACATCGTAACTGCCGGAAAACAAGTTCGCCTGGACATCTTACTTGAGTAGGATGTTGAAATGTTAACCGATAAAAACCAAAACAGCGTATAATAGCAAGTAAACATAAACTCATAGAATCATGCATTGTAAAGTTTCATGTACAGTGTGAATAACAAAAAATCCAACCTCACACAGTATTCTGTACCAAAATATATTATAACGGTGACATGCATTCCTCTTGAACATAGAGATTAAAACTTTATCACACATTAATTCCACATACTATAGAGAAAGCAGAAGGAAGCAGTGCTAAAACTTTTTTTATCAAAATTACAGACCAACTTTAGGATCTGCCCTCCAAGACCTAACCAGATACAACTACACAAGACATAGGAAACCAGGTGGATGTGCTGAGTAGGGAATGGATCTGAGGACTGATGCCTAACCATCAGGAAAACTGGATGTGAAGTATAAAATAAAAATTACGATAGGATCTATGCTACTCATTCCGATGAGGGCCAAATGTGTGTCATATATACAATCTTAAAAATACCTAACTTTACACGCCTTTTGAAACAATATACCATAACCAGTATTTGTTACACTTAAGATATTATTGACAGGAATTCACCAAAATGTTGCGAAGTTAACAAACCTGTATTAGAAACAACATTGTATATTCAGAACAGTTAAAATCAAGTTTAGTTCAAAGATTGTAAAACAAGGCTAACATGACGAACATATAACCGTGGTGGTTGGCTTCCTGTAAGGAGAATTTTGCACATTCAGGATTGTGTACCTGGGAAGACATGATGCTTCTTGGTCTTTACCTCAATGTAGTGACCTAGATCGCCATAGACACTTTCCACCGTTTCCTTTAGTTTTTTTTTCGTTGTGAGTCATGAGGTCGTGTTTCGAGCAACATTATTGAATATTTTGAGTTCCACAAATTTAATCGCTGTGTAATATTTTAAAGATATTCAGGATGATATTGTTAATTCTTCATTTATAGATTTCTGTGACAATTACAATTCGCTATACTTTTAAAGCTAAGTATGTAAAGTGTGGACGGTTAAGCCACAGTTCGTCGTTCGAACACTGTCCTTTACCATGGAGAATATTGCATTAGCAAATGAGCTGAGTTTTGTTAGCATTTTAACAATTGAAAATGGAAATTTGTGTTAGTTACCAAAAGCTTTTGTTTAAAAATATACTCAGCTTGCAACTGTTTTTTGATAACGCTTCTACGAAATTTGAATTCAGGTACTGATTACTGGCATGTAGTAGAATAACAATGTGAGAGATAGACGACTAAATATACTACTGACAAAATTTTATCGACTGCAACACTTCTAAATTAAAAAAAAAGACTATTTGTTCCTAGGTACATGGCAATGTTGTACCTTACGACATTTCTTTAGATGTGGAAAAACCTTGCTTCTCTGGAATAATGTTTATAATCTCAGAGCTTACTGTAGCACACAAAAAGTGAATGTCATGGTTTAAAACTGGAACAAGAAAATACATTGAACTTCTGGTACTAGGCTGGCTAGGAGGGAAGGTCTGAAATGTGTCCAAACACAAAACTCTCTCCCCTACTATTTGAGGCTATTGCTGAACTGCAATCCCTTGATCTGTATCTCATAAAACAAGGTGGTAGGTATGTCTTCTAAGTGTACAGGATGCCAATAATAACGAACTATTTGATACAAATAACTCTTGTCACCCAAACGGCCAAAAACTAACCGCCCTACGCATTATATCAGTCGTTAAAAGTTAACGGTGACTAAACAGAATAGAACGATGGAGCTCAGTGTTATAAAACAGGTAACTAGTGATAACTGTACAACGAAAGCATAGTGAATAATTTAGTACGTAAGCTAAATTTTCTATCTTACACAGAATTCCAATTCTGGTAATTTTTTCACATTGGGTACTTAACATTTTTAAGCCGTTCACCTTGTAGCCGCATTTGAGATCAACAACATGTTATGGTGTAATTTAACGAATAATTTAAAACAGGAGGTTGATAAATATGATAGAGCTGTAGCTACAAAATTCAGTGTAATAACTGAAATATGAACTATATTGGTCAGTCAGGTAGGCCTTCGACTTGAGGTGCAAGGAACACAGGAACCACTTTCGTATTAATAATTTCGAAAAGTTGGCTGTATATATAAACGTTTGTGAAATTGGCATACATATGGTGCGAATTGTAGAAGACGCCACAATCATGCAGATACAGAATAATACTTAATCAACTGGACGTGCTGGGACAACTACAGACGACGATATACAGTGTGTTAACTTGTAACGCCGGAAATGCATATCCTCCTATTTCCATCTATTGTACTATAATTTTTTTTCCTTATTTTGTTACCTGAAGATATGACATTTCTGTGTCTTTATATATTGTAATTGTTTTACTATTTGTGTATATATATTTATGCATTTATGTCGATGTATAATTGGTTTGTTTTGTAAATATTATTTGTATTTTTACGCTGGGTCTGGCCTAGGGAAAACTATTCTATCGAACGAATACATCGATAGGTCATGTGGAGAACCAAAGTGTTTAGGATCTTTGGTAGTGCTAACTCTGCCGCGTGGAGCGCGGGCAGAGCAGAGAGGGAGTCTGGCTGGAGTGGGGAGTGGAGTTGTATGGCAGACCTCAGCTTTTCAAACTGTTCAAATCACAAAATTACAGCAACGTAGCATGAACCTTTGCTGCTCACTGTCCCAATTGCATTACCAAGTAGGGTCCCTTCCTTTTCTGGAATGAACCCGAGTGTCGTTGAAATTCATACGCCAGCATTAAAGTAATATCATTCCATTTCACTGCTTTAATTTCAAAGTTCAGTTAAAGTATTCATAACTGGCTACAATATTTAGATTACACAAGCACAAATTAAGAGTGCGAGTTTTGTTACCATATTTTAGCTTACCTGTGACTGCAGCTCAGCTTGGTACGTACTAAATTTTACTTTTGTTAGTTGTTCAGAATCATTTAATTCTAGTTCTAAGTTAAATCTCTTATTTCTAAATTGCGTAGATTCAAGTAGCTTTTGAAATGATTGTTGAGGTAGCCCAAGACTAACCTTATTATTGAATTTCGTAGTGCTTCAGAAACAAAATTCACTATTAATTTCAGTCACTAAATTAACTTTCAGTTTTCCGATTTTATTAATTCTTTTGCTAAATTAAGTCAGAGTGTAGCGAAATTTATTACTTCTGACAAACTTTCAGTTTTCACACAACACGTGTCAACCTTCAGTTGCCACGCTTTTAGTGCTAATTATATGTACAATAACCTTTCTTTTTCAGTTATTGTAGTAGTTGTCCATAGGACTGGCGACCGTAATTTTTCCCAAATCTCAAATATCTAATTAACGACAATTAATTGTTAACGTAACGACTGCACACTTACTTTCTTCATTAATTTTACCCTTTTCTCAAAATTAATTTCCACCAATTGCATTTGCATTTTTCCTTTCATTTAGATGTAACCCTTTCCTCCCTCTTTACCGACAGATTAACTTCGGTGACGATTGCTTTTCCCAAATTTCCATTAGGTACACGCGGTTTAATTTTTCACTGTCATTGAGGTCGATAAGTGAGGGGGAGGTTACACGTGGCGACCTGGTGACGGGACAATCTTCAGATTTGAGGTTGTTCTGGATACAAATTTTGTATTGTGCAAATCTCGTAACAAAGTACTGGTTACGAACAGGCCCTTACGTCAGCGAGAATAAGTAGTGGGAGTAATCCTAATTATATTTGAGATTTGGCATTTATATTGAAAATTATTAAAATAAGTGAAGGCAACAATTACCAAAATTGGATACGGAACAATCGGTCGAACAGTGGGAAACGCGCACCGCGGTACCCATTGTTCAGGGGCGGCTAGCATGAAAGACGTGACCGCCGAAACGCAAAAAAGAGCAGAAATGGAATTCCAGACTTTAGAAAATGTTTCGGAATCGGAAGTGATAATCAAATCTGAACCCCTTGATGACGAATACGGAGGGACAATTAAAGAGGAACCCGCTACGGAAGTAAAATCGCTGGTTTCCGGGAATTTAGCTGATTTATTGAATGTTTTGATTAACGAAATCAAGGCTCAGTCTAGCAAGATAGAAACTCAATCGGCAGAAATTAAAGCTCAGGCTGCCAAGCAAGAAGCTCAGTCTGCCAAGCAAGAAGCCCAGTCTGAAAAAGTTGACAGGAAGCTAGACAATCAGAACAAAGCTATTAATGTTGTTAACAACAATGTTGGAGTTGTTAACACAAATGTTGATAAAATCAAAGAAGATATTGTTGTGATTAATACCGAAATCGGTAATCTTAAACAGGAAATGATAGGCGGAAATTGCGAGCATAAATACTCGTTTTTATTCCGAAATTAGCAGAATCGAGAAAAGTGTAGGAGAAGCAGTTGCTCCGATCATCGAGAATAAGGTGACGCAACAAATTCTATTAGTGAAAGAAGAGGATCAACAGAAGGTGGAAACTTTAAAGGCTTTAGTATCCGAAGTAGATACCAAAGTGAGGAAGCAGGCTAATGCCTGCGAAGAGAAAAAGAGGGAAGTGGAAACGCTTGCGACAACCACTTGCCAAGTAATTACGAGAGTTTCGGAATTAGAAAAGAAACTTGACGAAAAACAGAGCTACGTGCCAATCTGTGCACATAGTTCGGAATTGTTGACGAAAGAGGAGCGGTTCGAACCCTTGAAAAAAGGCGGTATACACGCGACGGATTTCATTAAGAATTGTGAAGGAGTTTTACCCAGATCATGGACTAATGATAGAAAAATTAATGCGGTTATTGACGTGTTGGCTGGTGATGCCAAGCGTTGGGGCTTAAATCTTTCGAAGCGAATTCACGTGGCTTGATGAAGGAGTTTTGTGAGGGCTGGATCCGCAAGTTGGAATATTTGCGTGATCGGCGCACGGAATCCGAAATAGTCTGGGAACTCTACAAGAAGCTTCCAGACGATACAAAACGCTACGTAGGAAGCAATTACAGGACAATCAATGATTTCCTGGAAAGAGTTGAGGACGAGGACAATTGGCGCAATAATCGCGACAGTGGTAGTGGCCGTGGTAACAACAACGGGTACCACAGCACCAAAACAATGATAACTATGGGAATAATGCATACCGCAATATTGGTAGCTATAACAACAGTGGTTCGGGCCGTAATGACAATCGGTACAATGCAAATAATAACAGGAATGACGGAAACCAGTATCATACTAGCGTGATACGGGCTTCGCAGAATAGTAATAATGCCAGAGGGTGTGATCAGCGGCCTCAGCAGCATCCGGGGAGCGTATCTGCTGGGACGAGACAGGGAAAGCATTAGCCGCGCCGGTGAGGGGCCGACCGGGCGTGGAGAAATTTTGGCGGCCCAATAACGATAGAAAACCGAGGTGTCGTCGTTATGAAAATTCCGTATGGAATAATCAACGGCGGGAGAGTGTGCCAGTGTTAGGAGAAAGGAGTGCGCCTCCAAGTAGTAGATCAGCTGTAGACACGGCAGCAGAAAATACATTCACTGTCAGTGAGAACAATTTAAGTAGTGCTCCGGAAATCGATTATAAAGTGGCAGCTGTAACACCCACAGCGGAACTGGAGATTGGGTTTAAGAATGATTCGCAATTGTTGAGAGAAGATCAGATGTCGGATAACACGTCCGTCATCGAGCGAGGGGATGCAGAGAGGGATGAGGTCTGGTTAAGGCAGTTCGGTCGCTTATACGACGAACTAAGAGATTATAGGGGCCTGTACGGGAGAAGTGTTTATCGAGAGCGCGGGCAGGATTTGCCGCGTCTCGTCGCACAGGAAGATAGTATTTGTGAAGTGATAGAAAGTTCTGGCCCTAACCGGCAGACTTTACCAGAAATAGTTGATTTTGATGGGGAGCACGAGCAAGATTCGTCATGTTTCGTCCCGCAGGAGTTACATGTTGAAGTAGTAACGGAAAGTTCTCGCCCTGACCGGCAGACTTTACCGAAAGTTATAGTGGTAGAAGTGGCCGACCCATCCGACGCAAAACTACGGTTTAAACATCGCGAAAGTATTAAGGAGAAAGATTACGAGAATTTTAGTGATAGCCGGACACTATAGGTAGAAAAGCACGTAGGTTACAGCGTGTATGAGGTTAGAGCTGACGTTATACGGTCGGACGGTAGCAGTGTGGGTTGCGCGGATCCAGAGGAAGTAATTGCAGATACTACTGGGCACATTCCTCAGGTAGATTGGCAGATGGGATCAATCTGACCAAAGAGGAATCAACGAAGGTGACAATTAGTGAATTGATAGCAAAGCAACACTCACTAGTTTACGAGTTACAGGAAAAGGTTTCGGTATTGGAGGCGAAACTACAGACTAAGCCTCAGGACAAATGTGTTGATATCAAAACTGTATGTGAACAGAGGCTGAAAAAGCCGCCAGATAAGCCGAATTTAGGATCAAAGCCGGATGGTTTTTTCTGGAATGACCTGGATATAGACGAGGATTTATTGTGGGAAAATAAAGAAACAGTCGAGGACAAGTGTAGACAGATAGTAGTGTCTGTTAATATGCACGACCTACAACTAAACGTGTTGATTGACACCGGTGCAGAATTGAGTGCTGTATCTGGGAAAATATTTCAGTTACTGAAAGACAGTCCTGGTATCTTAGTTATGCCAGTAACAGGAGTGAAAATTATCGGTGCTACTGGGAAGGCCAGTAAGCCGGTCACAAAACAGATTTTTGTCAACTTCGAGATATGTGGGGCACGATTTGAACAAGAGTTTGTCGTCGTGCCAGACTTAACTACGGAAGTAATTATCGGGTTAGATTTGCTATTAAAGTACCGTGGAGTGATTAATTGCGAAAGCAAAACTTTGACATGTACATCACAACATAAAACAATAGTAGTTAGTTTTGACGAGGCAGGAGATGGTGTGCATAGGCAATAGCAGCCTATACATATTGTTAACTGCCCGGATGCCATTGACATAGGCATGAATTTGAACTACTGTAACGAGAGGAATCTCGGCATTGACAATAGTGTAGAAAGTGAATTGGAAAGTATTGTAGACGGTGTGTCAAACGTAGAGATAATCACATTCCCTCCACGGATTGAAATTAATATTGGTGTGAAAAAAGATCGTTTGCGAGAAATAATCAAGCTAAAAGCCGATGCTCGCATACGCCGTCATGACGCTAAAGCGCGTTTTGCTAAGTTTGCAACCGGAGACTTAGTACTTGTAAAAGCTCATGAGAAATCGAGCGAGATAGACAATGAAATCTCTAAATTTAAGTTTGTTTATAATGGACCATACAAAGTCATTGGTATACCTCACACAAATGCTTATTGCTTAGGGTATCCAAGCTCTGGAAAACTATTAAGTATACGGAACATTGTAGACTTGGAATTGTACCAACCAAGAACTGATTAATACCACAGAATGGGTAACTTGTACAGGATGTAATAGAGTGTAAGATATAAGGATTTGCTAGGTTGCCATTCTTTTGCCTGACCAAGAGGACATTAACGAAGTTGTAATTAATATGTAATAAATTTTTACTAAATGATTTAAGAGCAACTGATTATTAATCAATTGAAAAATCCAAGCTGCTAGTTTAAGTTTTCAGCTGAGTCACAGTAGATTAATGAATGTAAATATGATTTTGTAACTAGCTGTAAGATTTCATAAATATGTGATTTTCTAGTCATTGCCGATGTACTTAGACGCTGTTTTATGTTTCAGGCTAGTACATCCGTGTGATGATGGACAGTGTTGAGTTATCCACTGTGATAGTGTTAATGGATTCCTTGAGATTACTCGGGAGTGAGTTTTTCCGAAAGAATTCAGTGAAACGGACGTTCTGGAAATGCCGTTACACAGGTTGTTTTTCTTCCCGGACAGCTGATGTGAAAGAATTCTGGTGTTAATATTAATGTTTTTGTCGATCTGCTGTATATTATTTTCTTGTTTAGCGTTAAGTGGACTCTCGTGACGAGAATATTAATTATGAAAATGTTATATAAAATGTGTGTTTTGTTACCATATTTTAGCTTACCTGTGACTGCAGCTCAGCTTGGTACGTACTAAATTTTACTATTGTTAATTGTTCAGAATCATTTAATTCTAGTTCTAAGTTAAATCTCTTATTTCTAAATTGCGTAGATTCAAGTAGCTTTTGAAATGATTGTTGAGGTAGCCCAAGACTAACTTTGTTATTGAATTTCGTAGTGCTTCAGAAACAAAATTCACTATTAATTTCAGTCACTAAATTAACTTTCAGTTTTCCGATTTTATTAATTCTTTTGCTAAATTAAGTCAGAGTGTAGCGAAATTTATTACTTCTGACAAACTTTCAGTTTTCACACAACACGTATCAACCTTCAGTTGCCACGCTTTTAGTGCTAATTATATGTGCAATAACCTTTCTTTTTCAGTTATTATAGTAGTTGTCCATAGGACTGGCGACCGTAATTTTCCCCAAATCTCAAATATCTAATTAACGCCAATTGATTGTTAATGTAACGACCGCACACTTACTTTCTTCATTAATTTTACCATTTTCTCAAAATTAATTTCCACCAATTTCATTTGCATTTTTCCTTTCATTTAGATGTAACCCTTTCCTCCCTCTTTACCGACAGATTAACTTCGGTGACGATTGCTTTTCCCAAATTTCCATTAGGTACACGCGGTTTAATTTTTCACTGTCATTGAGGTCGATAAGTGAGGGGGAGGTTACAAACTAACATGTAGGAAACTTCTGCGGAATGGATTGATGACACAGAAAGAAGCAAACAAATTCATACAGGAATATATATGGTAATTTTTTGTATTATCTTAGTTACAGACACTTTTTTCTTGTTTTGCAGGCAGCATAGTGGGAGAGAGATTAATTGGACCTATCTTTTTTTTCGGAAGACTGACTAGAGCATCATCCAGTAATTCTTAATCAATCATTTTCGTGATTTGCTGGAAGACGTTCAGAACAAAATCCACCCACTCAGCACTTCCTACTCCGGTCCTGTCACAGGAGTATCCTACCCTATCGGAAGTGGGGCCATCTGTGAAAGGCCGGCCGAAGTGGCCGTGCGGTTAAAGGCGCTGCAGTCTGGAACCGCAAGACCGCTACGGTCGCGGGTTCGAATCCTGCCTCGGGCATGGATGTTTGTGATGTCCTTAGGTTAGTTAGGTTTAACTAGTTCTAAGTTCTAGGGGACTAATGACCTCAGCAGTTGAGTCCCATAGTGCTCAGAGCCATTTTGAGCCATCTGTGAAAGCAGCCATTTCATATGCCAACTCTTCTGTAATCACTGCACAGCTTTTTATATTGGTATGACTATCAACCACCTGTCCACCATGACGAACGGCTGCCGCCAAACCATGGCCAAGAGCAAAGCATAACATGCAGCTGAACATAACATGCTTAATTCCAATGGCCATCTGGATCCTCCTGTCCACCACCATCTTTTTTGAACTGCAAAGATCTGATTTATCTTGACAACACATTCTGCACTCCCAGAATTACCCTAACCTCGGCCTGCGGTGAACTGCTGTCCCCATACACTCCAGGAAACAATTTCCACCCCCTCTACCCTATCACCTCCTCCCATTTCATGTCCCCTGTGTCTAATTGTGCACTGCTCTCTGCGAACACAACCGCGCTCCTCTACTTTTTCCTTCCTCGTGCCCCCTCCTCGTCCCATGAAGGGATACGACCTCATCTTGCTCTGCAAGCAATAACAGCTTTAAAACACCGTTTCCAAAATAAGGAGTGGCTAGGTAGCGTGGCAGCAACTTATTGGACTGCTCAGTCTCCTGATCTCAGTCCACTGGGTTTTATTTTTGAAGGCATTTAAAAGACATAATGTATTCAGGACCTTTGCGAATGTTGACATTCTCCGCCAGCGTGTACAAGGATTTCAGCAGATACAGCAGACACCTGGAAATTCAACAGAAGCCTCGGAAACTGGATGGAAAGCATGTATCACGACCCCGGCAAAGGAAACAGATAAAGGATCTAACAGTAGCATCATGGAATGTGAGGACAATGCTTCAGCCTGGAAAAATGAAAGAAATAGCCAATGAAATTTTAAAATTCAAATATGATATTGTAGGGCTACAGGAAATAAGATGGCAGGGGAATGGGCAGATAGATAAACCTGAGTACTCATTGGTATATAGTGGACCAGAAGAAAGAACAGGCCAACTTGGAACAGGGTTTATAATAACTAGGGAAGTTAGGAAAAGCCTTCTAGAATTTGAACCCATAAATGAAAGGATGTGCAGACTCAGACTAAAAGGTAAATTTAGGAATATATCAATAGTTAATGCACATGCACCAACAGAGGAAAAAGAGGATATAATTAAAGAACAGTTCTATGAAGACTTGGAAAAAGTATGCTGTGCAGTACCTAAATATGACCTGATGCTAGTAATAGGAGATTTTAATGCAAAAATAGGGAGGAATGAACATCCGTATGGAGTTTCTGGAAAATATTCACTACATGAAGAAAACAATGAGAATGGAGACTTACTATGCCAATTCGCAGCAAGGAATAATATGATTATTAAAAGTACCTGCTTTCCACATAAAAGGATCCACCTGGGTACTTGGAAGTCTGCAGCCAATGGAGTAGTCAATCAGATTGACCATATTTTAGTGATTGCACGCCACTCCACGTCAGTTACGGATGTACGGAGCTGCAGAGGACCAAACTGTGATTCAGACCACTTTTTGATTAAATCAGTCTTGAGAGAGAAACTGTCACTAACAAAGGGCAACAGAATGGGAAAGATGATGAAATGGAATACAGACAAACTGAACATCACTGATGAAGTAAAAAAAATACCAAGTAACACTAAGCAGAAAGTTGAGCAATGAAGAGACCACAGTAGGAGTAGATGAAAGGTGGAACAGGCTTGAAAAAGCCATTAAGGATGCTGCAGAGGAAATAATAGGCATAAGAAGGAACAGAAGAACCCAGGAGTGGTTTGATGAAGATTGCAGGTCAGCAATAGAGGAAAAGAATAGGGCAAGAACAAAAGTGCTACAGAGAGAAACCAGAAATAATGTGGAACAATATAGAGAATTAAGGAGAAGAGCTAACAGACTGTGCAAGAGAAAGAAAAGAGAGTGGAATAAGAAGAAATTTCAAGAACTAGAAGAACTAAAGGAACAGAGTGAAATAAGAAAGTTCTATCATGCCATAGGCAAAATGAAGAATAGATTCCAACCAAAAACAACGGCCTGTTCCAGTAAAGATGGGAAAATGATAAGGGAGGAAGAACAGATAGTGGGAAGATGGGCAGAGTATTTCAAAGATACACTAAGCACCAGCCTAGAAGATGAAGAGACAGCTGCACAGGCGGGAAGAGTGGAGCTGGAAGTAGACAATGAAACCAACGAGGCAAAAAAGCCAACACTACAAGAGGTCTCCCAGGCTGTGCACAAGTCAAAAAACAATCGAGCCCCTGGGGAAGACAGCATAATTGCTGAATTAATAAAAACTGGTGGTGAGGCTGTAATAAAGGAACTGCACACATTAATATCAGATATATGGGAAACAGAAACTATGCCGGATAATTGGAAAATTGGGATAATAGTCCCCATTTATAAGAAAGGGGACAGAACAGCATGTGAAAACTATAGAGGTGTAACACTCCTAAGTACAGCTTATAAGATCTTCACAAGTATATTAAACGAAAGGATACAGAAGTGTGCAGAAGGCATACTAGGGGAATATCAGTGTGGCTTTCGACCAGGCAGAGGAACAACGGATCAAATATTTGTGATAAGGCAAATGATGGAAAAGTTCTATGAATATGATATAGATCTGCATTTCTTATTCATCGATTTCAAACAAGCCTTTGACAGCATAAATCGGCAAGAACTATACAGAGTACTGAAAGAAGTTGGTATATGTGCTAAATTAATAAGACTAATCAGAATGACAATGACAGAGACAAGAGCAAAAGTAAAGGTCCTTAGCAGAACAAGTGATAGCTTTGACTTTAATAAAGGTGTGAAACAAGGGGTTAGTCTCTCCACTGTCCTATTCAACATAGCCCTGCATAGTGCAGTAAATAAAATCAACAAAAGAGGCACCATATTTATAAAACTAGCCAGATATGTGCATACGCTGATGACATTGCTATAGTAGGAAGAAATACCAATACACTCCTAGAAACATACCGGGCAATGGAAACAGAAGCCTTAAAAATTGGCCTCATAGTAAACGAAAACAAAACAAAATATATGGTAATGTCACAATCTGAGGCCAGAAGAACCCCTAAAAACCTAAACGTCAATGGGAAATGCTTCAATGGAGTGTCCTCTTTTAACTACTTGGGAGCCCTAATAACAAATGATAACAGTATTGGAAAGGCTATAAGGGAAAGAATACAAGCAGGAAACAGAGCTTACTTTGCAAATATGCAGCTTTTCAAAAATAGCCTTGTTACAAGAAAAACTAAACTGCTAATATATAATTCCCTAGTCCGCCCAGTTATCACATACGGCTCAGAGGTATGGACGTTGACAGAACACGATAAAAATGCTCTAAGAAGCATTGAGCGGAAAATACTACGCAAAATCTATGGGCCAATAAGGGAGGAAGAAGGCTGGAGAATACGCTACAATGCCGAATTACAAGAGTTAATACAAGGCAGGGACATAGTAAAATTTGTGAAATCTCAGCGAATACGATGGCTAGGACACTTGGAGAGAATGGCAGAGGATAGAATTCCAAAGAAAATGATGAAAGGTATGATCCATTCAGTTAGGCGAAAAGGGAGACCTAGAAGAAGATGGATCGATGAGGTAATAATGGATATCAGCAATATGGGAGTCCGGGGGTGGAAAAGAGCAGCAAATAACCGAGAAGTGTGGAGGAAGATTGTTGAAGAAGCCAAGGCTCACCAAGGGCTGTAGAGCTACTGAAGAAGAAGAAGAAGCAGACACCTGGAATACGGGAGCGAGTAAAACAGTCCATGACGCGGCGTTCAAAAGCTTGTGTTAGACCTAATGGTAGGTATTTCGAGCCTTTCATTTAGCCATGAGTAGCCAACATTTAAAAAGGAAAAAACACCTGTAGAAACAAGGTGGAAATTTGAAAACAAAAAGTGTTTGTTGCTAAGAAAATAAAAATGGACCTTGTGTAGACGTGAACTTTTTTATTTCTTCAGTCTTCTATCCATTCCGCAGTGGTTTCCCATTTAGTAATTAAAATTCAATGTAACGGAAAAATGCAAATATATTAACTGAACTGATTACAGGAGAAGAAAAAACTTATTAAAATATTTTTATTCCTCTTATAATATTAAAGAATTGTGGTTAGCTACATTAATCAAATCTGTAGTGTCCACATTCAGTACGTGACGGGGTTTGAAATTCCAGCAGTGTCCATAAAGGTATCGTTGTGTTGGATAACTGGTCAGTGTGACTGTGATTTTTTGATTATGAATAGAAGGTGCTCAGTGGCCCTTCGTATGTGGGTACACCTGTTTATTTTATTTCATTTTACTGTCTGGAAGAATGCTGATAAACGTTTCACGAAGACGCACTTATAAGGGACGTGACTATGCATTTTAACATTTTTATTTCATTTCTATTTCGAGCTTCTTGTAAAGTAATTCAGATTATGAAGACTTGCTGCTTCGAAACGAGCCCGTCCTAGTGATTTTGCATTTGGGAAGGTAGTTGAGCCTAAACATTAGCACTGATTTTAACAACTGTGACGTCCCATCCGACATTGGCAGAATCGAGGTCATGAACTGCTTGTCCTGGGGAAAGACGGCACTGAGTAATGGTGAAAGGATTTATTATTAACAAGGAAAGAGTTAAAACCGGCCGATTCACGAAACCTAATAAAGTCCGACTTCAATAGCAACCGATGTCGGTCACGATCCGCCAGACACAATAGCTGTGATGTGAATCCACGTGAACACAAGCCTCTGAGAAGCCATCAGATTCATCACCCGGTGGCTGTGCAGTGAAGATAAGGTGCAAGTAGTGAATCATATTACTTAGGCACTTTCGAGAAAATAGCAAGAGATGTCTTATGCGTCAATGGTGTATCAGTTCACTGTGACCGTGAGTTCGAGCTGATGGCGTTCATGTCATTAGCGGTCAAGCCACGTAGTCGGCGGATCACTGGATCGAGTCCCACTCATTTCTTTTAATTTGCATTTTTTTCAGCGCTGATCATATTATCTCGTACATATTACATCGTAAAGGTAATAACATGAAAAGACACGTGTATTTGCGTAAACTTTTATTGAATTCCCGATGTTACTCAGATGTTTACTTATGTTCATTATTATAACAACTATTATGCGATTTGTATGTCTATAAGCAACTTAAAAACTTCATCAAGCACCCTCAGGGTTGTTCATATTTGATTGACAACGATCGAGAAACTACTTCTCGTGAAGATGCTATTAAATTACGTTCAATCGTACATCGCCAGTTTTCGATACCGACATCTATGAAAATGTTGTGTTACGCATGGTTTGTATCCAAATTGTCGGAAGGAAGAGAGCCGCGCGGGATTAGGCGAGCGGTCTCGGGCGCTGCAGTCATGGACTGTGTGGTTGATCCCGGCGGAGGTTCGAGTCCTCCCTCGGGCATGAGTGTGTGTGTTTGTCCTTAGGATAATTTAGGTTAAGTAGCGTGTAAGCTTAGGGACTGATGACCTTAGCAGTTAAGTCCCATAAGATTTCACACACATTTGAACATTTTTCTGAAGGGAGAGAAATTTTTCAAAATGTTAACGAGCTTTGTTTTTCCTTAGAATCTCTGAACATTACATGTGCATGTGGGAAAACTGCATCCATACGATGTAGTAGATGCCATTTTAATTTGTTTTCCGTGTCCGTAGGAGTAAATGAGCATCCTGCTACTCGTAATATCGAAAGCACATCCGATGATTAATCGTTCACTACCCTCATATTCTGCCATACTGTTACTCGTGGTATAACTGAACCAAATCGTTTACACGTTTATCTACCAGTGACTGACTTGTACTTTCCAAGCCCGTCCCTCATATTGGGAACCTGTGTCTGCAGATCGAAGTGTCACGTGCAATGCAGTTTTCGGTTCTTTACCCGATTCCATTTGTAAGTTACTTCAGAAAACACTGCAGGCATACATTTTCATAAAAACTTTATTCGTTTGGCCTTTTACTTGTCGATAGTTACAAATATAATATTTGGTGTGATAATAAAAATTAGCGAACAACCAAGTAGCATTGGAAATCCAATAAAAGTTCATTCAGATGTACATGTCTTTTAATCATATTACCTTTCAAACGTAACATCTACGAAATAACATGACTAATGTTCAAAATATTATAAATTAAAGAAAACCGTGTGGGACTCGACCCAGCGATCCCCCAATTACGTTGCTTGATCGTTGATCACAGGAAGGGCACGTCCCGTGCCCATGATAGCAATGCTCATGATAGCAACGCACCAGTACATCATCTGACGCATAAAATTTCTCTTGCAATGTTCTCGAAATCGTCTAAGTAGTACGTCTCACTGCTTGCACAATATGTTGTCCCAAACGACTACTAAAAGTGAGTTACTATTGGTTGTCCGTCTTGAGCTTACTGCGATTTACCTAATGAGAATTACACCAGACGCGATTCGCTTTTATTTATAAAGTATCTTCCGTGGTTATTCTGCAAGTTGGATACATATGTTTGTACATTTTTGGTTGTTTTATGTTAAAAACCAAAAATGCACAACGTATGTATCCAACTCGCAGAATAACCAACGAAGATGCTTTATAAATAAAAGCGAAACAAGTATGGTATAATTCTCTTTAATTAAATTGTACTAAGCTCAAGACGGATAGCCAGTAGTAACTGATTTTAACAGCTGCTGCGGAAGATGGCCATGCGAACAATCGTACTACTAAAAGTGTATATAGTTTAAGTAAATCTGTGATCCGAACGTTTGGGCTCCCCTTGTTAGGATGCTGATTGTTGCCATTATCAGAGCAAAGTTAACCTACAATTATTTTACGACCTCACTTTATTCTGTGTGCTCTGAGTTGCAAAACAAAATGAATACCTTACGAAAAAAGTCAAACGAAAGAGATTTCCTACTGTTAGCCAACAAAGTCCTGTATTTCGGAAAACTTCCTTCTTCTTCAGCTGAGAAAGGAAGCGCATATTTGAAATGGACAAATCATTTGAGTCTAAATCTAAATGATTAAGAGAGAACGATTCACAGAGAAAAACCATTGAACTGTAGCACAGTGTATCCGTTCGTATTTTTCTTTTTTTTTTTTCTAACACAGGAAACACGAACACAGTCAAAGAATGAATAGGTTTTCTCTTCCCAAAACCTCTTCATTCTTTGATTGTGTCCGTGCTTTCTTTCTTCTGTCCATATTGTCCCAGGTCTCTTCCTTTCTTTTACTTCAAATTTCGGACTGATACTTTTGTTTCTGAATTTTTCTCGTTCATCTATCATTTCTTTATCGACTCCTGCTTGTTTTAGATCTTCTACTATTTCATGAAACCAGTTGTTTTTTTTAATTGAGCTGTTGACTACATCAAAAATCCTCTTTGTGAGTCAGGTGTTATTCATTCAGTGTATGTGCCCAAAGAATGTCAACCGACGTTTTTTGATTGTATCTTTGAGTCTGTCTGTATGTTCGTTGGTTGGCCTATTCATCAATACACCATCTCTATGTACTGCTCCAAAAAATTTTCGAAGGATTTTACGTTCTATATTTTTCTGTCTCTGTGCCGTGGTCATTTCTGAAGAATAGAGGGCTTCTGGTAGAACAACTGTATTGTAGTGCCTGAGTTTCGCCTGTCGTGAAATGCTTCTTTTAATGCAGTGCGTCCATGTAAGTTTGTACGGTTCCCGGAGTTTTTCTGTTCGTTCTGTTTTGGATGCCTTGTTTGATCCTCCTATCTGTATGTATTCTCCAAGATACTTGAATTTTTCCACTCTGTTAACCAATCTGTATTTTTTGTGCATGACTTATAAATTGTTGTTCTTTCTTTCCATATACTGTGTTTTCCCGTATAATATCTGTAACCCCGTTTCAGCAGAGACTTCATGTAAATATTCTAGGGCTCTTGCGCTTCTTCTCTGTTGTTGCTGAGTATTGCAAAGTCATCTGCAAATGCTACACATTTTATGATTGTCTCGTTTGCACGTATTCTTCCTAACTGAATTCCTTTTACTTTCTCTTCCCACTGCTTGATAACTTTGTCCAGTACTGTATTGAATAGAAGTGGTGAGAGACCATCTCCTTGTCTGACCCATATATATCCATCCCACCTCACAGTTGACTTTTGACGATCGATAATTTCCAAAAAGGTCACTGACTTATGACCATCCAAAATTTTGCGACATTCAGTCTAAAAAGAGACTTTTATTCATCATCACTGGAGCTTTCACTTTCTCGTAACGGTATGGAATTTATATAGAATTTCTTAGTATTCTTAGTAACTTTATATCCTTACTTACCTAGAAATTTTTTTATTGAATTATCTCACTAGTAAGAGAGAGAAGGATGAACGCTTCATTCTGGATCGTGTGGGAGAAGATTCGCAACCGTAAATTCGCCCGTGCTGAGCACACTGCAAAGAATACTACGCTGAGAACGTCGGCGTAGCAGCGATTGCAATCTGTTGTACATTATGCGACTAAAAGTATCCGGCGTACTTCCCATTTAATACGAAACTGATCGCTACGAGGCGAGTCCGTCCCCATAAAATGAGACCTGGAGAACTTTGTCAGTAGAGAAGCAGTAACAGCACAATGGATCGGTCAGCAGAGCTGACTGACTTCGAACGTGGACTAGTCATTGGATGTCATGTGAGTAACAATCCATCACAGAACCGCCCAGATCGATTGTTGGGGTTGTGACTGAGAAGTAAACGGAAGATCAGTGTTTATCGTCAATTCGACGATGAGGTCATTACAGAAGCAGAACAAGCTCTGATTACGGACGGATGGGGAAGGAAATCGGGCGTACCTTTTCAATGGAACCACACCGGTGTTTGCGTTAAGAGTATCGGGGAAATCATTGACAACATTTATCTCGGTGGCCGGACGGAGATTTGAACAGTCATCCTCCCGAATTCAAGTCCAGTGTGCTAATCACAGCACGTCCCCGCTCGGTGTTTGTGGGAAACGTGAAGGAACAATCGCGGCTAAACCAAGACCAGGTAGATCTCACGTAATGAAGAGGAGCCCAGAGCATTGCAAAAAATCGCATGAAATTATCGGAACGAATCACTTTTGAGTTCCAAAGTGCTTCCAGCAGTCCAGCTACCGGGACGACTCTGAGCGGGGAGTTAAAAAGAACGGGGTACAATTGTCGAGCACTCCAAATAAGCCACACATTTCTATAGTCAGTGCTAAGCGGTGCCTGAAGTGGTGTAAAGGACCGTGTTACTACACAGTGGATGACTGGAAGCGAGTACTCTGGAGTGGTGTTTCACGCTACACCCTGTGGAAATCCTATAAAGGGTTTGGCGAATGCTTGGAGAACTTTACTGTCACAGTGTGTAGTGCAAACAGTGAAGTACGTAGGAGGTGGTGGTACGGTGTAGGACGGTTCTCATGGTTAGGGTGTGGTGCCTTTATTGCGCGCAAGCACACAGTATATGTGGAAGGATATTGTAATATCCATGCCTATATTTTATTCAGAGTCATATTCGCGGCAGTGTTTTGTATGGAGTGGGAGTGAATGTTCTCGTGATGTTAATGAAAAGGACTTCACCGATAATAAAATAACAAATAATTATTGTCAATGACATAATTAATATTCTGTAATAAATTATATCTCAGAGAAAGCCCACCGAAAAAAAATAATGAAAATCTCAATCTTTTATTATCTATAATTCTTCGAGACTAATCCTTCTTCCTGTTCGAACTGATCGGATGTGATTGATGTCCCGTAACACAGAGGTCTGTAAAAAAACTGTATTACATTGTTAATTTAATATTTGAAAAATAGAGTTGACGTGTCATTGAAATGAATCTTCTTTGTTTGGTGTTAAATTTCATTGTGATTCTCGTCCTTTTGAAATATTAAGTTTCCTGATCAGCTACAATGGAGCGCAGCCATTAGCGCTATTGATCTACAGCGCGGTTTATTGGTAACTGCTGCATAATAAGCGATTAACATTGAGAAATATTTTTAAATATTAATTCATATAGTAAAGGTAGAAAAAAGTTTGAATATATATTATTTGTTAGTACTAAAACAGTGCCTGAGGGAGAATCGATAAGTGATTGTCTTATGTTAGCCGCCATCTTAGTGAAATATTGCAGCGGCAGTTTTAAATTGAAATTTTTAAACAGACATAAATATTGTTGGCCATTACTGCGATAATAATTGCGTGTTGGTGGACCAGAACCCACTTTGAGGTAATAAATTCAGCTTAGACTGTGACTAATCTCTTAATATAGTGAACTTATGTCAACGCAAACAGCATCTTACGCGATACGAATTATTATATGCTGAGGTATGAAGCCCTGCATGTCGTAACAACTTTTATGAAATATTTTGACAGGAAGAAATATATTAGTGTTGTGTGCGTGAGGTATTGTGTGAGAAAATTGTTCATTTCGCTTAAAGAAAAGTGTTGCCACCTCGAATAACTGTAGCGCTAAATTCGATAGACGATCTGCAACTAGTAATGAGACTATTATGCAGTGGCACTGAGGATTGCTAAAAATCATTATTCTTGTATAGTTGAGATTAATTATCATAAATTTAACTTGATTTCTGGTTAAAGATGATCACTTTTGTGCGTGAACTTAGAGTCATTTACACTACTTGACAGACAACATTGCTACACGTTTCCAGGTGGAGATTTCTTTTACAAAATAACAATAATTAGCCGGGAAAAGCAACCATTAAATAAAAACTCATGTTACGTTCATAATAAGTAACTGGTTTTGTTGTAGTATTGCAGAAATAGCACAATACTCTACGACACGCCACAATAGGAAAACATCATGTAGCATTGCATGTGGAGTATGGTATAGGAACAGTAATGTGACGATGATTGTTTACATCTGTGTAACAATCCACGCATTCCGTACAGCAGCATGTGTGAGACAACGAATTATGTACAATGACATGCCTGAAATGGAATGTGCTCTCGCGAGCCCATCCCAAACCCAATGTAACTTTTCTGCGTTGAATTAGAACGTCGAATTCGCTCTAGAAATCAGAGTCCAACGTCAGTAACTTTTTAAAAATATTTGTCTGTACCAGAAACAAATTATTAATATATTCGTTACCATCCACAAAAATGTGACTGTATGACCTACGTTATCTCTCCAGATAAAAGGCTGTAATGAGAAAAACAAATAAATAAATAAGTCACTAGCTTCTCTGGTTTGGCGCTTGAGGAAGAATAAGCTATCATTTCTCCACAAATATTCAGACACTTAAGAGTTCAAGCCTTCAAAAAGTGGAAAGGGTGGACGCACCCCAGAGTAATGCGTACTTCTGATCGGGTAGTGTAAATAACATTGCAAGCAGCGAGACTACATAATTTTGTAACGAGCGTACAGTTTTATCAATGAATTACGTTGTAATGCATGGCTTTGATGTGAATTCGCCCCTCTGAATAGTTTCTATGCGCCCAAGTTGTTATAGGGTGTAAGTTAATAGTAGATGAAAAACTAAATACTTATTTGCGATAATTGCTTAACTGTCACGTAGTACTCATTTTAGCGCCCCTTGTCACCTTTATCGTCTTGATCCTGTAGGTACTGAACTGCCTGCACACATATTTTGTTTACAAACTCATCTGAGGCTGTCTTTCGTCTATTACTATATTTATATAATATCTTATATAATAAATACCCACTATATCCAATGTTGTGCATAGTACATGTTGCTAATCGTCGTGTTTTATTGAAATTTTTCCCCTTTATACATCTTCCCAGTGCGAAGTTCGTTATTACTGGATATCGTACCTCTAATGTGTTACTTCTACTGACAGCATTTGTTAATAGCTTCATAACTTTCTTCACCTATTGTTTTGATATGTCTTCGTCTCGGATTTGATCTGTCCACTAAGTTTCTGACATCCTTAGGTAATGTCACATTTCAGATATTTCCAGTTTCAATTAAATTTGTATTCTGACTCTCCTCGTTTGACTTAGATGTTACGATGTGCTCCGAAAGTATAATTTCATGAAATTATTTCTCTGGTACATATCAGCATCTGACATCTATCCTTGAAGAAAGATGTTATGCATGCTCATTTCTGTCTCTGATATGTCCTTTGTTGAAGCCATCTTAAAGCATGTTTTCCTCCTAGGAAAGTGACTTCTTCTCACTTTCTCCTCTACTGTGCCTTCCGCAAAGTCAGACTTAAGCAAGTAACTGCTCTCAATTCTACTCCTTTTCACGATTTCTGCCTTACTTTTGTCTGTTCTTCACTCATATTCTCTACAAAGGACATTGCTATCCATCTTATTCAACTCGCATGTTTCTTACTTTTGGTCAGCGGAGCTACGTTAGTTTGTTTCCCATGCACTTTTATTCTTCTCTGAAAATTATGTTTGATTTCATGCAATGCATTTACGACATAAGCTTACATAAGAGTAACAATACGCAGAAATTCATATCACGATCTTGGCATTTGATTTTTATTATCTCACTTGATTATTTTGTGTGTTTCTATTGTACCTTATGTTTTTGGCTCTATAATTCCCGTCATTCGTCTCAGTTTGAATATAATTATTTTGCCTTATATTATGGGAGGGCTTTGTTTGAGTAACAAAAAGAAAGAGAAAAAAGGTACCTTAAATGGTTTTTGTTTTTTTTGGTTGTTCGTCCGTTTACAAAATACAAACCAAAATTGTTTTTCTGAACCTTTTCTTTCCCTGTAAACAGCCGGGTTATTTCAGAACGTCCTCAATTTTTTTCCTGTTTTTATGAATATTACTATAGCAACAAGAAGTTTCGTCTGCAAAACAAGTTTGAAAACAGATATAAAATACTTTTTATGTAAGTAGACTGAAGCGGTGAGTGAAAATTTGTACCAATGCCAGGAATCAAACACAGGTCTCCTGATTACTAAGCAGGTGCGTTAGCCACATGTTTTATCTCATTTTGTTCGTTATTGTTCGTTGCATTTCTTCGGGGCGCACGTCCCATGAAACCCGTTTAGGTTCATCGTTGATCTATTAACTAAGTTTTTTTATTATTATTATTACAGAGGACAGATATTCCTCTGACCGAACACAGTAAGCTACCATGCCGGCAAACACTAAGCCAGATTGGCACAGCGGTTCACACAACTGCACAGGTTACCGTGGCACGCCTTCCTCCTCGATCCAGATTCTTACTGCACTCCAGTCTACTTGTTCTGAAGCAGCACTTCAGCATCGAACGTAAATTGTGGGAGTTAGCCTGAAACCCAGGTGCACCTACTTATATATTTGAAATGACACAATTCCAGATACTTTATTGATCTCATACAATAAAAGATAACTCGGCACTTCACCTCACATACCAACAGAACATAAAACAGGCTATCGTATTTGCACATTGTTATGAGTCAGTAATTTTAGTCAGAGCTTTTTTCTGTTACTGCTTCGTGTTTGCAAACGTTTTCTCGCTGCAAGAAATTAGAATACTTTTGCCATGTCACGCTTGATACGGGCAACTCTATATGGAAGCAATTGAACGTAACATTCTTACTATACAATTTTGTTTTTCATTTTCTAGCGGTCAGTTATTAATTTCGACTGCAAGAGTAACATAACGAGTACCAGATTCGGCATCTACATACATATAACACAAATTAAGCAATTTGTTTTCTTTTATTTGTGCATTATATACATCTCTCATCAAGGAAACGAAGTCACTGCTTTATTTCGCCTGATTATTTTCGGAGATTTTGAGGAAATATGTATTCTCCTGCCACGAATCCGTCAAAATTAATTGTGAGACAGCACGATGTGTCATTACTCCTTTCTTACGCAACTGGACGTCGGAGACTTACTGTAATTACGTCTGTAATTCGTTTAGACTGAATGGTTGGAAAGCCTGCACCGATGTCTAGTTAACCGACAGAGTAGTCTTGCTGTAACTGCCGGCGGTTCATCCACCCGTGACTTCACTCTAATACGCCACGAGGCTTAGCGACTGCAGCACATACTGAGTGATTCTTGGCGGCCTCACAAGTTCGAATCCAGATTTCGGTTGGGAGTGTGAAAGAGGTGAGGGAGGAGCGAACAGGTAACCGTTGTGAACAGCGACTACATATTATTATAGGGAAGGATAAGAACACAACAATCAATCGCAGTCCCTTTAGTTTCCTATTATTCTTGCATATCCAGATTTCAGCTATAAATAGCCGTCTTCAGTGGTAAAATACAAGGAAATTACAGAATCAGGATTGATTTACATAAAACAATAAGTAAAGCACCACGTCATACCACAGAAATGATCCATTTTAGTGAACATACCATTCGAGTGAGCCACTGTCCAACAAACCGCCACCTGTACTCTTATATGTCACCATATGACTTGAATGGTGTACAGAAAGAAGGAAACTGAGGTGGTTCTGTATAATAAGTACCACAGCCTTAGTTTGCTTCATGTACTGTCAGTAATGCCCTCTATATCCCAAAAACTAGCTAACCTAGCTCCTTTCCGGTATAGCAATTTAAAACCCATTTTTGTTAAATAAAATCATGAACTACATTTGCATCTTACCTTTAAAATAAATCAAGAGACGCTGATTTACAATGTTTTTATCGACATATTAGTCGTGCAGCGATCCATCAAATTTTATGGAAAACCTTATGAACTGGTTCGTACAACTGTCTCCTACAGAATTGTTAAAACACATTCTAAACCAATATTCCAAAAATTGTTTGAAGATCGTCTTCATAAAATGTACATACCAATTGAAATTCGTCAGAGCTAAAATCTAGCATAGTCGCTAGTATCTTAGTGGTTAAGTGATCCACAAAATAATTAATTTAAAAGAAATGTAAAAGTTTGTACAAATCGTTGTTTTGAAGATCTCTTAACATCATAGAAAAATAAGCTAAGCATAAGGTAATGTGTTATATTGTTCTGTACAAGTAGCGCACCACAGCTGATGCTACACCATGAGTTTCCTTAAGAAATTTACGACAATATAGGGCGTTAGTATGTTTTTCTTAACTGTGGCTGGTTAAAATAGCCTTCTCATGTTGATGTTCATTATTTTACTATGATGTTAACAGACATTCAAAACAATGATTTGTATGAACTTCTACATTTCTTTTAAATTAATTATTTAGTGGATCACTTAACCGCTATTATACTAGCGCCTACATTAGATTTTAGCTTTGACGAGTTCCTGTGAAGCAGCTCATGTTCTTTTGCAAAATATTTGGTGGATCGCTTCACCACTAACATATGAATAAGCACATTGTAAATCAGCGTTTCTTGATGTGGTTTAAAGATGATATGCAAATATACTTCTTAATTTTATTTAATAAAACATAACGTTTAAACTACTATATCGGAAAGGAACTGGATTAGCTAGTTTTTGGAATATAGACGGCGTTATTTACATTATATGACACAAAATGAGGCTGTTGTACTTGTTGTAAACAACAACCTCTGTTTCCTTCTGCCTCTACACCAGTAAAATCGTATGGTATTATGCACTGCTGGGAGTCTGTTCATGGGTCGTAGCATACACGGAATTGTTTCCAGACTTCGAGTTTCCAATACATCGAATACTCGTTGAGTCTCATAGAAATACGAAGCGACTGTTACTACTTTTCCAGATCGTCCTATCCAAAATACATGCATGTGGATCACCAGGAAAAAGGGGAAGCTTAGGATATTTTAGTAGGGTGGTATATAAGACGAGCAAATATTCTCGTAGAAAATTAAACACACGGTTGTGTCAGAAATACGACCGTATACGTATGGCAAACTGTCGAAAAAACATGACAAATGACATGAAATAGGTAAAATTCTAGGAAAACCTGTATAATCACGAAAAATTTGTGTGAAATACGTAAAATTAAGGGAATTGCGATGAAATATATAAAATCGCGAAAACCTAGCAAAATTACAGAAACTGAATGAGAATTCATAAATTTAGAGAAAACATACCATGAAGTGAGCAATAAAATTGCGTGTTTTGGACTGATGGTACATATACACACCTTACCGGTGGAAAGAGGAATCATTCTAGAGACGTGGTGTCAGGTGAAAACGGCCATATTATCCAGCTGATGAGCCCCAGGACCTAACATTGGGCCATGACTTCCATGTGCAAGAAGGAGGTTACCAGGAGCAGTGGTACTCTGCGATTACACCTCCTCTGGCTACTGATCGCGGTGTTTATTTCCTGCTAAAATGTAGTTGTTTCTTCGTATGCATTTTCAGTTGTCGACGATCATTTTATAGGATTACTGTGAGCCAATCATAATTCGTGAGAATGCAGCAGGTAAGCAATACTCTGACGAAAAGGGAGCTGATAGGTGTGCTCTTTGTCGTTTTTTCTATTGTGCACAAACATATTACAACCTTTCGTATACGTCCCTAAAGGCTACTACAGAGTGACAATCAATAGCAGAAGTTCCATCTTTTGTTTTCTCGATAAATAACAGCCAACATTTTTCCGTGAGTTTTGTGTGATTATAAACGGATGGGCTGGCATCTTAACAGGGAGACTAAATTTACATTTACAACTCTATGCTTACATCAGAAACCATCGTACGGAGTGTGGCGGAGGGTATCCCGTACCACACTCGTCATTCCCTTTCCTAATTCACTTGTAAATAAAACGAAGAAAAAGACTATCTATATGCCTGCCTCCTTACGAATGTTAATTTCTCGTATCTTATCTTCGTGGCCCTTAAGCGAAATACACGTTGACAGCAGCAGAATCCTTCTGCGGATACCTTCGAATGTTGCTTCTCAAAGTCTCCCCTCCAGGGACTCCTATTTGACTTCTCGAAGCATCCGCCCACTCATTTTGCGGGAGCCAAGAGGAACGCTTCTATAGGGCTGTGTTCTGAGGGCAACCTAGGTCCGCAGACTCGTACACGTTTGGGATGAGGCGGTCAGTGGAGAGATATTTTGTTATTGCTCACTGCATCAGCCTTTCTGGGATATTTAGAAAACACATTTCAGAACGTTTCGGTTTGAAGGAGGGATGAGGGGAAGCATATCGTTCAACTTCCTGGTATTTACACCAGCGACATGTAAGCTGCCATTCCTTCTGAGAAGTGTATGACAACTTTTGCGAGTCTGGAATCATTAACAGACGTCAGGCACGGCGAGCGGTGGGTTGTCGACCTGGAGCTGTACAGCCGTGACGCGTGGACGGAGGTTCGCGACCTGGTGGCGGCAGTGTCAACTGTTCACATGCATTCCGGTGGCGAAGGTGTCGCAGGGATGGAGGAGAGACTGAAACATCCTACTGCACCCCATAGACCGACAGATGTCAGCAGGATTAGTTCAGGAGCTGTGTACCAGAATTCTAAGTGACTTATTTCCAACAGCAGGACAAGACAACCCACGGACAGAACCCAATTCGCATTTAATGTCTTCAGCTATTTGACGACGGTTACCACCCATTTCGCTATCGTAGGAAGTGACTAACCAGCCTGTGTTAATCCTTCAGATACGTGACGGAAGTGTCTGTAACGGAGAGCAATCTGACTGAAAAAAAAATTCCCTCGCAAAGGGACTTCCATGATCAATTTAATTAATTAGGTTATAAATCTGATATCAATGACGTGCCGCCGGGCGGGTGAAAGCGAGGGCAAGGGTACCACGGAAATGATTCAAGAGTTAGAGCAATATTCCGACGTTTTTTCGTTGCGGCGAAATCTTTTAACGAAAATTCAATCTTTCACCTGCACGGGGAGAGATGACCATCTTCATAAAACCAGCTACATTGTCGAATTTATATAGTTATATGTAGTATAAACCTGATATTTACAACTTCCCTGTGCTCTTACCTTGAGAGACTTCATATGTGACGAGGCATTTGTTTACTTTAAGAGAGTTCGAAAGTGAGGAGACATCCTGTGACAGAGGTGGAGCATGCTGTTAGCGTTCCGTCATGAGCCAGAAACCAGTTTAATAGGTTCTAGGCGCTCAGTCCGGAACCGCGTGACTGCTACGGTCGCAGGTTCGAATCCTGCCTCGGGCATGGATGTGTGTGATGTCCTTAGGTTAGTTAGGTTTAAGTTCTAGGGGACTGATGACCATAGATGTTAAGTCCCATAGTGCTCAGAGCCATTTTTTTGAACCAGTTTAATATTCTGCTCCTTTGATATATGACATGGCAGACATTAAGTTAGTAAGAACGGATTTTTCTACCTGATAAGAGAATACTAGGAGGAAATATAGCCTGTGCCATAATGCTGTACAGAACTTTCAAAACAAATAGCAATGTGAAAATGTCTGTGCGGTCATTTCTTCTGTCTTCGAAAATAACTCGTATAAAAGCGAGGAATCTACAGTTCGTATGAGAAACCTGAGGTGTATTAAGAAAACAACATCCCATGGGACTTTTTAAACTGCGGAGTGAGTCATGTGCGCAACTGGAGTTAGTTCGAGCAGCGTCGCTTTGTGCTATGGTCAGTGGCAGTTGTCACAAGGGGGTCGGACAACGGAAGTCGAGGCTTATGGCCGTTGCGAGTGGCGCTTTCTCTGCTGGCTGACTCTTCAGGTGCACAATTCACTTGGTAGATGGCATTGGACTAGACTGGAGGTGACTGGTCAGCTCTTTTTCGCCGTGAGATGTTCATAAAAAATATAGTATGATATATTTCCCATCTTTCTCTTGGCTAGGATGCGACTTGCAACTCGTAAATAGGTATAAGGTGTTTCATTCGCAACTGATGTTATTAGAGGAGTCCTGTATGTAGGGACACGGCGCCCCAGGCGCACTAAAATCACTTAAAGGACCTAGTGTCGATCCGACTGCTACTCCTCCACCAAAAAACCACGTCCCACCCCCACCCCTTCTCATTCTCACCCCCCCCCCCGTGAATTCCCTCCCCCCTATTCTCGCATACAAACCCCTGCCATCCACACCTTCGTCCTTTTACAACCCCCACGAACCCCAAGTTCCTTAACGCCCACGCCCTCACCTTAAAAATCCGCAAATACTTCCCAATTCCCCCATTTCCCAACTCATTCCCTGCCAGGACTCTACATCTACATCTACATCTACATGATTACTCTGCAATTCACATTTAAGTGCTTGGCAGAGGGTTCATCGAACCACAATCATACTATCTCTCTACCATTCAACTCCCGAACAGCGCGCTGGAAAAACGAACACCTAAACCTTTCTGTTCGATCTCTGATTTCTCTTATTTTATTTTGATGATCATTCCTACCTTTGTATGTTGGGCTCAACAAAATATTTTCGCATTCGGAAGAGAAAGTTGGTGACTGAAATTTCGTATATAGATCTCGCCGCGACGAAAAACGTCTTGGCTTTAATGACTTCTATCCCAACTCGCTTATCATACCTGCCACACTCTCTCCCCTATGACGTGATAATACAAAACGAGCTTCCTTTTTTTGCACCCTTTCGATGTCCTCCTCCATCCTTACCAAATCCCCCGATCCCTCCCTCAACACTGACCTCCTCAAAAAGATCTGCTGTGTCACCTTTGGCCCCCATGCCACCTGTACTCTCTTCCTTACTCCCTGAGGTGGCCGAGCGGTTCTAGGCACTACAGTCTGGAACCACGCGACTGCTACGGTCGCAGGTTCAAATCCTGCCTTGGGCATGGATGTGTATGATGTCCTTAGTTAGGTTTAAGTAGTTCTAAGTTCTAGGGGACTGATGACCCAGAAGTTAAGTCCCATAGTCCTCAGAGTCATTTGACTCTTACTCCCTCCTCTCCCAACTAGCCCCAAACCCCTCCCTGTCCTCCAACTCTCACCACTGTGGTTATGAAGCTCAACCCCATGATCATGGAGGCAGAGATGTTGGCTGAACGAACACCCACCCTGCCCTCAAAATCCATTCCAACCGCCACATCTATGATTACTCTTGACTCACCTACTTTATGTGTGTCTCCACAGCATCCCCTTCCTGCACTGACCACCTACTCATCCAGAGAGCTGTTATTTATAACTTCCAACACCCAGTTGACCCTTCCCACTTCCCTCCCCAGTCCTACCAGTGCCAAAGTGCCAAAAGTACCTTAACTCTGCCTGAAAAAATCCTTCCACCTGCCCCCACTGCAAAGTCTAGCATTTCCTTAGTGTCCCATCCACACCTCCCCTCCTTCCCACAATACATGTAATCAAGCGTATCCCACCTATTCCTCCCCTCCCACCAAACCGGAGCTCATCATCTCCATTAATCCCATTGAGCAACCCTTCAACTGCAACAATTTCTTCCCCCTACTCCCCCCTCCCCAAAACTGAGGACGTCATCTGGTTCCTTACAAATGCCTTAATATCCACTTCTTACAATGCCCACACATCCTCCAGCAGATCTCCCTCACTGCCCATTCCAATTTCTATGTGAACACCTACGCCACCTACTCCCACAGCCAAGCCCACTTCGTCTCTACATGCCTTGACACTCTTGTCTAAGCCTCTCTCGCACCCTCCTTCCCCTTCCTGTCTCTCCACCCTGGCATGACGCCAGTATCACCTCCTTTATCAAAACATCCATTCCTTCCCTGCCAACAAGCACCTATTCATGCATACCATGTCCCAGAACCAGATTGACACGTTTATCCTCAATGAAACATTCCTCCAATCTCACAACATTGTCCACATCTTTCCCTATGTTCTTCACTGTACTGATAATCCCCGCCGATTAGCGTGAGGTGGGGTCACCATTGGCCACCTTAAGCATATACCCATCTGGCCACAACTGCTGCTCCATGATACTACCTCACACCTTTTCCTCAGCGTCTTTTTCAAGACCCTCACTATCACCTGTGCCACCATATACATCCATCCTGCTGTTCCCATCCCCTGTGAATTCTGCACCTTCTCCACCTACTTGATTGCTGCAGACCTTAACATCCACAACCACAACCCTGCCACCCCTGGCAGTGGCATCAGTTCTTTCCACCCTCCAAGGTGACCTTGTTCTGCTCCCTCAGCATACCCATCTGGAAAGTAACACTACCCTCAATGTCATCCTCACTTCCCCCAACCTCCTAGGGCCTATCACTGCAGAAGTCCTCGATCTTACTAGCAGTGACTACCTCCCAGTCCTTCTCACCATCTCCTTTGCCCCTAGCCATCCCTCACCTACTGGCCCTGTCGCCCCTCTAAAGGTCATTCATGACCACCGCCTTGCTGACTGGAATGCCTACTGGGAATCCATAGACACCCAGGATGGAATCCACTGCCTCTGCTCCCACCATCCTGATGGCATCATTCAAGCCCCATCATTCCTCCTGAAGACCATCTCTAATGCTGTGGTAGCCCATATTCCCACCAAACCTATCCACCCCCACCATCCTACCCTTTTTTCACAGGCTGTACCTTTTCTCTGTAAATCCCACCAGCTCTATCATTCCTTCCTCTCCATTCGTGACCAGGACAAACTCCTCTGCCACTGGCAATTACAACGACATATTCAGAACCTGAAAGCTAAGAAACTCCAGGACTGTCGCCAAACATGCACATATCTCGACACCACCCTTTCTGTCAATTCTTCCAAGCACTGGTCCACCTTCAACCACCTTACTGGTAGCCATCCCACCCTACATAACCCACTCCACATTGGCAACCACTCCTTCCCTGCCAATCTCAGTAAAGCTAAACATTTTGCTTCCCATCCCTCCAAAGTTTTCTCCACCATCATATTCATTACTCCCTCTTCCCTCATGTCCTTGACTGCATTCATATGACTGTCCTGCTGCTTGCTCCCAGCTTTCGGTACTTGGATCAGTTATCGTCATCAGAACTGAACACTCTTATCACAGCAACACCATTAAACCCATCTTCTGCTCCAAATGCAACACGGCCCCTGGTCATGATTACATCACTTACTATCACATCAAATAATGCCCTCTCTCTCTCCCTGCTGCCCTTGCCGTGCTATACATCACCTTCCTCTCCACTGGCCTTTACCCTGACCTGTGAAATATGTCCCACATCCTGTAGTTCCTTAAACCCAAAAAATGCCCTTCTGACACTTCTTCATGTCGCCCCATAGGCCTCACCTCCGTGTTCAGCAAGCACTTCAAGTTCATCCTCTCCCACCGTATCCATCACCACTTAACACCACTTCGTCCTTCTTACTCAGTGTGGATTCCAGCTCTCCTTCTCTGCTGATGACCAGCTCCTTAACTTTACCCACAACCTCTCCCTCCACCTTAACTCCTGTTGCTATGCTAGTTTTGTTTCTCTCGACCTCCAAAATGTCTATGACCGTGTATGGTACTCTGGTCTCCTTTTCAAGCTCCCAACCCATGCTCTTCGTATCAACTTCATCTGTCTCATTGTCTCCTTCCTCCGCAACCATCCTTCCTATGACATCTTTCATAATACCATTTCCCATACCAGCCCTTTCTCCTTCATATATCTCCTGTACACCGCTGCTATACCCAAACCAACCCCACCCTTCCATCTCCTTCAATATTGCTGATGACACCATCTTCCTTGCCCTCTATCCTACCCTTCAGCGCTCCTTCCAAACCCGCCTAAACGAGTTTACTGATAGGTGCAACACATGGCTCCTTCAAATCAATCCTTCCAAAACTTAGGCAATCATACAGGATGTACCACACCCTCCTTTCAGCTCCATGATATCTACCGCACCATCTATGACTATCGAATGCATTATGGGAACAGCAGTGATCAATGTCTTATAAATAATTACTATTAAAAACAGTCTTGATCACGATTTATTTAACAAGGTGACCGGTTTCGACCACTACTGTGGTCATCTTCAGACCATTGAGTAGGAACCTCTTTCTCCAACAGAAAGAGGTTCCTACTCAATGGTCTGAAGATGACCACAGTAGTGGTCGAAACCGGTCACCTTGTTAAATAAATCGTGATCAAGACTGTTTTTAATAGTAATTATCTATGACTATCCTATTGATCTTACTCTCACCTTGAAATATCTTGGCCTCACCTTTGGCCAGACATAGGGGCACATCATTCCACCGTCCTTCATATCTACAAATCCTTGAGCTGTCCCATCCTTTGTTACACTTGTCACCTGGATCTCTGGCCCATCTAAATTCTATAATGTCCTCCAAATAGTTAAACACCATGTACTCCACCTTGCTTTCTGTATCCATCTTGCACCCACCATGAGGATCCTCTATGACCTCATCCCCTTCCCACCACCTTCTTTTCCTTGAACACATCTGTGTCCTCTACGCCAACTGCCCTCTAGATTCCCCTAACCCCTTGTGTTTCCTTTCCTCTCCACTCCCTGCCTGCTGCTGCACCTCTGCCAATGTGTCCCACCCTCTCTCCATCTCCACACCCTCCACCTTCTCTCCCAAAGGAACTTCCAACATCTCCCCAGCCCAGACGATATGTTTCCCCCTGATGTTTACCCTTTCTTCCAACTCTGACCCTCCTTTTCCCCTCCTCTCCTGCCTAGGGTTCCCTCTCCTTCCCCTCCCTCTCTTCTGCTTCCTCCCTCCTACTCCCCCTGTCCATCACACTTTCCCTTTCCCAGTCCTTGCACTCCTTCCTGTGCTGCTCCCTTCTCCCTCCCCACCCTCCCCACCTCCTGCTCTTGGTTTGCAACCAGCTCTCCTCGTTTCGCCCCTTCCTGCCTCCCTCCTCCACTGACACCCCTTCTCTCTTTTCTCTCTCCCTCGTCTCTGCCCTCTCCTCGCTTGACAGTTTCAACCAGTTACTTTTCATGTTTTGATGGTCGCCATGTATGTAACGTACGTGCAGTGCGTATTCAGTGTCATTGTTCTGTGTGGCTCTCATTACTGTTAACGCCATTTTTAACTGTGCTATTCGTGCCACAAGTGTTTATGTGCTACATCTTCATCGAGTGTCATTTTCATTATATTTGGTTCAAAAATGCTCAAATGTGTGTGAAATCTTATGGGACTTAACTGCTAAGGTCATCAGTCCCTAAGCTTACACAGTACAGCGGATAGGCACTTGGTGCAGGGAGTGGCAACTGACCCTTAACATAGATAAATGTAATGTATTGCGAATACATAGAAAGAAGGATCCTTTACTGTATGATTATATGATAGCGGAACAAACACTGGCAGCAGTTACTTCTGTAAAATATCTGGGAGTATGTGTACGGAACGATGTGAAGTCGAATGATCATATAAAATTAATTGTTGGTAAGGCGGGTACCAGGTTGAGATTCGTTGGGAGAGTCCTTAGAAAATGTAGTCCATCAACAAAGGAGGTGGCTTACAAAACACTCGTTCGACCTATACTTGAATATTGCTCATCAGTGTGGGATCCGTACCAGATCGGTTTGACGGAGGAGATAGAGAAGATCCAAAGAAGAGCGGCGCGTTTCTTCACAGGGTTATTTGGTAACCGTGATAGCGTTAGGGAAAAGTTTAGCAAACTCAAGTGGCAGACTCTGCAAGAGAGGCGCTCTGTGTCGCGGTGTAGCTTGCTCGCCAGGTTTCGAGAGGGTGCATTTCTGGATGAGGTATCGAATATATTGCTTCCCCCTACTTATACCTCCCGAGGAGATCACGAATGTAAAATTAGAGAGATTCGAGCGCGCACGGAGGCTTTCAGACAGTCATTCTTCCCGCGAACCATACGCGACTGGAACAGAAAAGGGAGGTAATGACAGTGGCACATAAAGTGCCCTCCGCCACACACTGTTGGGTGGCTTGCGGAGTATAAATGTATATGTAGATGTACCTAACCTAAACTACCCTAAGGACAAACACAAACACCCATGTCCAAGGGAGGACTCGAACCTCCGCTGGGACCAGCCACACAGTCCAAGACTGCAGCGCTAGACCGCTCGGCTAATCCCGCGCGGCCATTATATTTGGATTTTATGTAAACATGCCTTGTGAAACTAGCCCTTTCTTCGTATATTTTAAATCACATTGTTTCTCCTTCTCGTGTGTAAACTCCATCTTTTATCCCCATATTTTATGTAACTTTTTATTTTATACGGTCTCTTGGCTGATGGGTGGCGGATTGTGGTGGTGCCAGCCCACCCTGCCCACATAATGCAGGGGTATGCAATAACAATAAAGGGGTATTGGCTAGATTAGCTGGAACAACTCCGTAGTGCTGGACTAATAGTCAAAATATCTGTTCCACATCCAGTAGTTACTAACGAAACTGGAAGGAGCTACAGTCTAGTGCTCGATCAACAGTAACTACCCCTGCCCAACACAAATAGTTTGAATAAACAATATTCCACCCTGTATACAAAATAAAGATTTCCATCCACCCTGTCTGCCAGCTCAGCATAGACTGAAGCTCTCTCACAAGTGGAGAAGAAGAAGGGGAGCAGGGAGGACCAACAGCACTCTCTGGTGGTGGTGTCGTGTACGAGATCAGTTGGTCTCCGAACCTCAAGATGTACACACAAAATTAGATATTTCCAACAATAAATTTAGATTTCCTGTCATTCTTGAATTACCCACCATTTTCAGAATTTCCTGCCAAAATTTCACTTTCACGCAATTTCAAGGGACGAAGGGAGGGGAGGGGTGAATGTGGAGGGACCTTCATCCTGGTTTGGGAAAGCCCATGAAGTTATCAGAGCAGTGGAGGTAATTAATTTGAGAATTTAATTAATTAATTTGATATCAGTTTGATACCAAAAGTTCGCTAAAACGCAATTTTCCCTACTACCTTAGTGAGCCATCACTGCATATCAATGACATGGTATTTTATGTAACATTGAAAGCATCACAATATTACAGGCATAACACTATAAGAGTTAATATAATAAGCCTCCAACGCAGTGTAGCAGGAGATGCTGACAAATGTAACATAATTTCCGTTCAAATTACACTATATATATATATATATATATATATATATTCAGCACTACATTTTCAGTCCTCAGTTAATGTGTTTGTAGATTGTATTTCTAGGTTTGTAGATGCTGGGCGCGATGTCTCGTCACCGTTTCCCCTTTCAGCAGAAAGCAACGATCTCACCTACTAACCTTCTGTTCCATGGACCTTCGAGACTTCAGACTATATTAACTACAGTATAGAATAGATGGGTAGATCACATAACTAATGATGAAGTATTGAATAGAATTGGGGAGAAGAGGAGTTTGTGGCACAACTTGACAAAAAGAAGGGACCGGTTAGTAGGACATGTTCTGAGGCATCAATGGATCACAAATTTAGCATTGGAGGGCAGCGTGGAGGGTAAAAATCGTAGAGGAAGACCAAGAGATAAATACACTAAGCAGATTCAGAATGTAGGTTGCAGTAAGTACTGGGAGATGAAGAAGCTTGCAGAAGATAGAGTAGCATGGAGAGCTGCATCAAACCAGTCTCAGGACTGAAGACCATAACAACAATGAATTCTTTTGCCGAGATAAATGACTTGGTTAGTGAAGGGAGCTGGGAGAGATCTACAGGCCAGTAACAGACAGAGAACAGACAGAGAACTAAAATTAAAGCAAATTTGTTCTGCATAAAAACAAATAAATGCGAGACAGTCCTTTCGCAAAAAAATGGAATTTAGCATCCACAATTCTGAGACGACGGCTTGCTCTGGGTAAAGCAAAACGTATGTAAAACAGATGCAGAGTCAAATGAGAAACAACAATAACGCTGCCAGTCCCTAGAGAGAGCAATAATCAGAAAAACAGAGATGAATATTTTTGAATGACATCCCGTCAGCTCCATTCTCTTTATTTCATGTACAATTGTACAATTTCTGCCTTAGGCCATTTTCAAGTATATTATCGACGATTCTTTAGTTGTATATTATGCCATGTATGTCTTTGCACCTACGAATAATTGTCATAAAATAAACTAGAAAAGGTTTTTCGCTATTTTAGAAGTACGATGCTTTCGAGGAGTTGAAAAACTCTTTGCAACAAGTGCTCGAAGGTAACGTGCTCCTAAAATAGCGGAGAACCTTTTCTAATTTATCTTATGACAATTACATGCAGTCATAGGTCCAAGGCGTGCTGGTGTAATATAGCACTAGAGAATCTGAGAGGTGGCATGAGCCCCCTCTCATATTTCTATCTTACGATTCTCCTCTCTAGTTGCATGCGGTGGAGGGTTGCTTTTCCTTAACACGCGTACTTCCCACGCAGCGTCTCTCGTCACCCGGGTGGGCCGGTGACAGGCGGGCTCTGTGGAACTGGAGAGAGTTAAGCCGACGTGTGTGAGGCAGTCGAGTGAATGCTTTTCAGACGCCGACATTGTCAAGAGACACGCCCGCTGGGGTGTGAAGTAGCGGCTGGGCTAGAGGTTCCGTTACTTCAGAGAAACTTTGCGAAAACACTTTCTGGCGGGCTACCAGCGAGGCGTGGGAATGACTTGTGTACCCACGCAGTTGTGGCGGGAAAATTCCCGCACTTTCTGCAAAATCAGCACAGAAATTGGCGCCAAGAATCTCCATTGGTGGAATGGTAGTGCTCCGGCAATGGAGTGGAATTTCCGCCGGTTTTCGTGTTGCTGATTGGAACGTAACCACGACCACTGTCGTGGGGGCGGGAAGGTTGTGTGTTCGGCCTGTACGGGTGCTCTGGGTAGTCGGCAGTCGCCTTTCGGTCGAGGACGTCGGAGCAACCAGCCCTTGCCTGCGATACGCCAGATCGTGTTCTGGGAGATAAGAAGACTGTTGGTAATATACGTCCGCAGCACCGGCAGATAGGGATTTTCCTAGGTGATAATCAGAGCTCAGCAGAGCGCGCCTGTTCATCCTTTTCTAACTTTGTTCAGTTTCGAGTAGCAGCAATTACTATTGGGTTAGCTGAGTGTCTCTCTTGAGATTTGAGTGGAAAGGAATTGGCTCCACATACCACTTCGTCTTAAACCTCACGATCTAAGTTAGGGACAACTTCACCTTTACTGTGTTTGTATGAATCTCCAATTTTAGCCAATTTGATGTTTTATATTTCCTGTGTCTCTTTTACTATTCTGCGTTTAATCTTAATAAATCATATTGTTATTTTGGACAGAACTTTCTTTCTGTTAATCAATAGAGCAACCCTATCATTCCTCACTATGCTAATGAAACCTTTGTTTATTTAACTTATTTATCAAATTAAATTATTGCAGGTGCCAAACTCTCTCCTACTCCACTAGCAGGGTTGATTAGAGTCAGTTCGCGTATTTGTTTTATCCTTGTGCAACAGCAAAAGTCGGAGTTAGAATAGGGGGGGCTTAGAGCATGATTTACACATGTGGATTCTAGTAGAATTTAGTGATAAATACACTACTAGCCCCGGCACCTCGCATAATATGGCGACCCTTGGCCTCGGATCTTTCCTGTGAATCTCTGATAAACAAACAGGATTCTTAGTAGGAACATTCAATTTTTTTTCTCTCTATTTTTTTTAATGATTAATACCCAAGTTTTTTTTTGGTAGTTCCGCGTTTAGTTTTAAGTAGCGGCGCATGACTACAGTTTTTGTTTTCAGTGTATATATTTTTTGTTCATTGTTTTTTTTGTGTTTCGCTGATGTGGTGTCTGTACCGCATCGCACTTTGTCGGATTTGTGTGCGGTTTCTGTACCACATCAAATTGTGTTTGTGATTACAGCGTTGGAACAGCGTTGTTGAAATTTTATGTTTATGTGTAAAAAATATATGGAGTAGATTAATTTTATTGTGCATTTTAGATGAATTTGTTTTTATGAATGATAACGAGAAGTAAGGCACGACTATTATCGGGCGAAGCTAAAACAAAAGAGGATAGCATAATGGATAAGGGGCAGTTTACTGACGGGAATAGGTTCGGAGATGAGATGGGCACATTTTTAGCAGGACAGGACGCCAGGGGCATTGATGAGGAAGGTGATTTGGACGCGATCTCAGAGCAGCGTTGCGGCCGTGATTATGATAGTGAAGTAGAGGATGAAACAGAGACAGGCACACAGGTCGAGACGGTAGCAGAAGTTTATAGTCAAACGAACGAGTGCAGACAGAGGCCAGCTCGGTCACGTCAGAGCTCTAGCGCCCAGGTGTCCAGAGTTACATCGCCCATGTTTGAAGAGGATCAAGAAGATGACGTAAACCCAATACTGAGCTTCCTACGATCAATGAAAGAAGAAGCTGACGAACAGCGTAAGAAGCAGGAAGAAGCTGACGAACAGCGTAAGAGGGAGAAGGAAGAAGAGGAGAAACAACGTAAGAAGGAGAAGGAAGAAGCTGACGAACAGCGTAAGAGGGAGAAGGAAGAAGAGGAGAAACAACGTAAGAAGGAGAAGGAAGAAGCTGACGAACAGCGTAAGAGGGAGAAGGAAGAAGAGGAGAAACAACGTAAGAAGGAGAAGGAAGAAGCTGACGAACAGCGTAAGAAGGAGAAGGAAGAAGAGGAGAAACAACGTAAGAAGGAGAAGGAAGAAGAGGAGAAACAACGTAAGAAGGAGAAGGAAGAAGCTGACGAACAGCGTAAGAGGGACACTGAGGCAATAATCTCGCATATAGGGGCAATTCGTGGGGAATTATTAACAATAAAGAAAGAATGTGGAGAAGCAAAACAAATGTCAATGGTAGCACAAAAAGTAGCAGGCCTAGCCAAAACTGCAGCAACAGGGGCAATGAAAATCGCAAGAGTAACTCTTAAACTCGCAGGGCGCTTGCGACGTGCGACACAAGTCCACTCGAAATCCCTAGCGGCCTTAAAGACTCAAGGTAATATTGCGGTTACGAACATCACGAAACGAATGAAAGAAGTAGAGAGTCGGATAGCAAAACTAGAGCGAAATGGGCACACGAGCACTGCGCGTTCGGATACCAATGATGGAGCACACAGGATTGTGTCTCCGAGGAAAAGCCCGCCGTGCTCTAGCCCAGTGACAGCGTGCGGAACAAACAATGCACACGCAGAAACAGCGAGTAATAGCTCCAATAATTGCAGCCCACTTAGAAGAGTGAATGCTGAATGCCACTTCCACTGTGATACAGACGTAGCACATCACAGTTATCAGCAAGATAGATCAGGACACTCCGCAGACGTGCAAGTATCGGAAACGTCTGACAACACCAGTGCGAGGATCGGACAGAATTTTGATCACAATCACTTCCTGTCGATACTCAAATTCCAGAAGTTCAAAGATAATGGAGGGTCGATGCATCCGAAGAGCTGGGTGATGCAATTTACTAATTCATTACCGTCGTCATGGCCAACCCAGGCCAAATTAGAATTCATGTGTGGACACATCGAAGGCCAAGCCGCGGAAAAGATGCGGGGCGTGGCAGCGACGTGTCGGACTTATCAGGAATTTGTTGGTGCATTCCTGCGGACCTACTGGTCAAAGGAAACGCAAGACAGGATTAAAGAGGAAATAATATTTTGTCCTGAACTGGAAGTGTCCGGGCATAAGAGCGCAACCAAATTTTTTGATGACTTACTCAAGAAGAATCAGTTTTTAGATAGTCCATACAGCAACGGAGAAATTATTAAATTTTGCTTTTCGAAATTGCCAGTTAGGTATCAACAGACACTTGTCGGGAAGTGTGGATCTGACATAGATGCATTCAAGAGTCTACTGCGCGAACTCGAAGTAGTCTTCGATAAACAAGACGCAAAGGACAGGAAGAAGGCGCAAAATAACAAATACCACGGGCCAGCAAGGGAAGACGACAACAGATCGCATAATCGCACTGGTCAGTTAGGAAACCAGGGTTACCGAGATCAAGGTTACGCTATTCAAGGTTATGGAAACCAGAGACACGGAAACCAGAACGTCAGGGAACAGGGTCAATCCAGACAAGCAATCTGGGACAGGAGGAATGACGAACGGCAAAGCGACCGTAATTGGAGGGAGCGAAATCAAGGACAACAGGAGAACCAGGAGATTGAAATTAGACCTCCAAATCCTAATGCACGTCAGAGGAGGGGGAGTCTAAGAAGGGATTGACGCTAGTCCATAGGACTCCACCACTTCTCTCACATAAAGGAGTTCGTAGAATAGTAGTAGTGTAAGAAATGTACATAGTAGAATAGGCAAAGATATGAACCTTTTTTCGGGGAACAATAATCGTTACATTAATAGATTAAGATTGCTAAAGTATTAACACGCTGCGTTGTCTTGCATAAGAATTTACTGCTGCTATCCTCTTTTTGTTTATGTTTGCGATCTCCAATGTCGATGGAGTAGGAGACACTACCTTTTCATGAGCAATGTTTTTGTCCTTTCCTATCTGGTGTCCATGTTAAGGGATAAGGATGAGTGACGAGACGTCGCACAAACGGGCGCATACAAGAACGTGCTCTTAGAAGCGTTCTGAGAGGTCGTGATACGCTCCATAGCGGCCACAACCAGTTCGTGAGACGTTCATACCAATGCTTGCAGGCACGCGTCAGTGCACTGCACGATTGTGGTATATTGCGCGATTTCGAGGGTGAATATGGGCAGTATAGTTTTTGCAGAGCTGCGCCGGTATCGTTGTCTTGCAAGTCGGGGTGAACCTGTGAGCATTTGACTCTAATGGTGCCCTAGACGAGAGAAATGAGGGCATAAAAGCCTACCATGCTAATGTGCTGGTTGGGGATTTAGCGTGCTGCTCGTTTTTGTCACAGATGAATCACCAAGGAATTGTACTTGGATATTCGTGACATACTGTGTAGCTGGCGTGTGTTGGGTGTCTGAATCCTCAACAGGAACCAGTCCTGGCTTGGTCATATTACATTGCTTCTGGAAAGGTGTACTTCGATCGCGAAAACCGCTTCACATAGAGAAGGAAGTTGCAACTATAAATTTATTGTCGTGTATAGCCATGGCTAACCCAGTCTCTGGAGTTTCAGTGAGGCGTAATGAAAACTCGGAGGTCATGTCGTACGGCGCGCACATCACTGTCGTCAATAGCGGCGAGCAGCAAGACATCTCAGCGTAACAGGAACTATGTAAGGGTATTGTATAAGGTAAATAAAAAAAAAATAAATAAATAAATAAATAAATAAATAAAATAAAATAAATAAATAAATAAATAAAAGGGAAAGTACGATACTAGGATAAGTTAAACTGTAGGATTTAACAATAACTAGATTAATATTGTGGGGGTTTTCTACCACAAGTGTGGCGCGCGCCTGTTGAGTTGCTATTTTTCAGGTCACCAAACCACAGACCCGAGATGGAGGGACGACGGGCGAGCGAAAGTAGCGTAGTTGCATGTTCTTTATAGCACAGTAAAACTTAGACCTGCATAACAACATAATTTAATTAAAAGACGTAGAATGTAGATCGTTGGGATATGGTAGTTAATTCTTGAAGCATGTCTACTGTCGATCTATATAATTAATAGTAATATTAGTGCGGGCCCGCACATTTAGTTGTTCATCCATTACAAAGCATCAGTTATCACACACCATGTACTTAATGAGATCGGTCTCTACACGTATATCAAAATAAATTATTTCCATGTCTAGATTAGATGTTATAATGATTGCCATAGATTAATAACTATAAAAGTAAAATAAGAGTGTCTGAAATGACAGACCATCAATGTTTCATTAGGTAAATTTATTATAACATAGAAGGTCATGGGAAAAAGTTAGGCATAAGACTTTTGTAAGAATTGTACAGATGACGAGGAACGTGGCAATGCAGAGGCCAGCCAGCGCAAAAACAAGAGGTCTTCGGCTACCTGCTAGAGGGCGAGCGTCCCGTCCTACACGCTGACAGTCACCCGGCTGCCTACCTGAGGGATTACACGGGACCCTTGCCCCGCCACAAGCGAAAGTGGGGCTGGCCGTTGACCCTGACACGCGACAGCCTGCTAGCTCTCCGGACGCGGCAGCCGCTTGGAGGGATTCCCTGCGGCAGACCACGTTGTCGTGAGTACACGAAGAAGATCACATATCGTGTCAGAACCTGCGCCTCATGTGCCTCAGGACAGAAAGGGACGCTCTATACTCACCTGTTTGGGTTTTTACAACTCACTAGCATTGGCCGATCTGCATACACAAAGCAGTATCGTGCCACACTAACAAATGTATGGTCTCATGTCTTACTTCTCCTCTCTATTAGAGAGCAGTTTTTAACAATAGTCGCTCCTAGTTCGATCCTGTATGGATGACCTCACACACTTGTGGAGTCACTCCACGTGCCATCATCCCTCGTCGAACTGCAATATTGGGAAACATAAAGTTCTGTCCAGCGAGAGAAGAGACCTAGACTAGTGATGTATCCCAACGAGTAGACCTCAGAGACAATTAATCGACGTGAGGAGAGCCTATCACTGTGTCTTCCTACCATACGGCCGTGATCATATGCGTGGGTCTGACTACAATCTCAACAGCGTACTGCAGACACTCCAGAACTCCCTATTGCTGTTGCCACAACGTAGCAACTACAACCGACGTTTAGCCTTATGTGATGTCAGTACAGTGGAATCAGTGAAGTGCCACGGATATTTCTAACAATGTGATTTAGTGCCTCATTCTCAGCACAGTCATGAACTTTGTGCAATGTGCACGCACAATTTGATGCCCCATGAACCTTGTTTTTTTTGTTTTTCTTAAATTTCTTTCTCTTATGTTGTTTCTGTAATGTATGTTATACCTTGTATGCGTTTGTGTTTTACACTGTAATTCTTATTACAGATTACTGTATTGTTCTCCACATCATGTTTTTTTTGTATTTTGTGTTTATTGTTGTGTGTATGCTAACAGTGTGCCTGAAGTCCCCATAAACTGAAGCAGATACCACCACTGTCATTGTGAATGGACCATCAGTTCAGGGAACATTTTGTAAAGGTTATTCTTGCTGCAGGGAGACAGAATGAATCGGAGGTTGTAACTAGATTCTGAAAACTCACAAAGAGATTGTTAACTTAAATATTATCATGTGTGAGTGAGGTCAGGTTAGTTTAATGATTAAAATTGTTGTAACATCTTGGGCATTTAATTGCGGAGCACTCCAACTCTGATGTCTGCGTGAATCGGTGTTTGGAAGGGGCTCCCTGGGTATGGATGTGTGATGTGAGTGTTAGTGTTCCATATTAAGAAGGTGAAGTTGGCTACATCATAAATAATCCTCCCTCTATGAGTTGCATTTTTCAGTTGCAATGATCTTTTTTATAGAGTGCGGTATGTGGAGTCACTTTGTAAGATTGTTCTTGGGCGATTGACTCACTACCTTGCTCCTAAGTGAGCCAACCGCTCACCAATTACAATCTAAAATGGCGTAGGGGCAATGAGAGGTGACATGAGCCCCCTCTCATATTTCTATCTTACGATTCTCCTCTCTAGTTGCATGCGGTGGAGGGTTGCTTTTCCTTAACACGCGTACTTCCCACGCAGCGTCTCTCGTCACCCGGGTGGGCCGGTGACAGGCGGGCTCTGTGGAACTGGAGAGAGTTAAGCCGACGTGTGTGAGGCAGTCGAGTGAATGCTTTTCAGACGCCGACATTGTCAAGAGACACGCCCGCTGGGGTGTGAAGTAGCGGCTGGGCTAGAGGTTCCGTTACTTCAGAGAAACTTTGCGAAAACACTTTCTGGCGGGCTACCAGCGAGGCGTGGGAATGACTTGTGTACCCACGCAGTTGTGGCGGGAAAATTCCCGCACTTTCTGCAAAATCAGCACAGAAATTGGCGCCAAGAATCTCCATTGGTGGAATGGTAGTGCTCCGGCAATGGAGTGGAATTTCCGCCGGTTTTCGTGTTGCTGATTGGAACGTAACCACGACCACTGTCGTGGGGGCGGGAAGGTTGTGTGTTCGGCCTGTACGGGTGCTCTGGGTAGTCGGCAGTCGCCTTTCGGTCGAGGACGTCGGAGCAACCAGCCCTTGCCTGCGATACGCCAGATCGTGTTCTGGGAGATAAGAAGACTGTTGGTAATATACGTCCGCAGCACCGGCAGATAGGGATTTTCCTAGGTGATAATCAGAGCTCAGCAGAGCGCGCCTGTTCATCCTTTTCTAACTTTGTTCAGTTTCGAGTAGCAGCAATTACTATTGGGTTAGCTGAGTGTCTCTCTTGAGATTTGAGTGGAAAGGAATTGGCTCCACATACCACTTCGTCTTAAACCTCACGATCTAAGTTAGGGACAACTTCACCTTTACTGTGTTTGTATGAATCTCCAATTTTAGCCAATTTGATGTTTTATATTTCCTGTGTCTCTTTTACTATTCTGCGTTTAATCTTAATAAATCATATTGTTATTTTGGACAGAACTTTCTTTCTGTTAATCAATAGAGCAACCCTATCATTCCTCACTATGCTAATGAAACCTTTGTTTATTTAACTTATTTATCAAATTAAATTATTGCAGGTGCCAAACTCTCTCCTACTCCACTAGCAGGGTTGATTAGAGTCAGTTCGCGTATTTGTTTTATCCTTGTGCAACAGCAAAAGTCGGAGTTAGAATAGGGGGGGCTTAGAGCATGATTTACACATGTGGATTCTAGTAGAATTTAGTGATAAATACACTACTAGCCCCGGCACCTCGCAAATCGTTCATTAAATACTTGAAAATGACCTATGGAAGAAATTGTACAATCGTACACAAAGTAAAGCGAGTGGCAGCTGAAGCCACTAAGAAATCATTCGAATAATTCATCGCAGCTCCTGACCCTATCGCAATGAAAATTACAGAGATGAGTCTTGGGGATTGAGAATCACGGACGAAAGCAGTTAGTCATGAGGAGTCGCGCCACAAAAGCACAATCAGGAGCAGCGTGACGAAGCTTAACGCTCCGTAATCTTCCACACATCGGCGTCAACGTAGTGATGGCTGCTCGTGCTGCTAATAGTGTGTCTACATCTGACTCACAGACGAAGTTTCCAATAGCACTCTACTGCAAAACGTCTTGACTAAAGCGGACTGAATGTACGAGGATTGTTCATAAGTAAAGCAACACGTTTATGCTTCAACTATGGTACCAAAAATAAAGCGAGGCGGAAATACACTACTGGCCATTAAAATTGCTACACCAAGAAGAAATGCAGATGATAAACGGGTATTCATTGGACAAATATATTATAGTGGAACTGACATGTGATTACATTTTCACACAATTTGGATGCATAGATCCTGAGAAATCAGCACTCAGAACAACCACCTCTGGGCGTAAAGCTGGAGTGTATAGGTAGAGCTGCCCATGCAGCTTCAACACGATGCCACAGTTCATCAAGAGTAGTGACTGGCGTATTGTGACGAGCCAGTTGCTCGGCCACCATTGACCAGACGTTTTCAATTGGTGAGAGATCTGGAGAATGTGCTGGCCAGGGCAGCAGTCGAACATTTTCTGTATCCAGACAGGCCAGTACAGGACCTGCAACATGCGGTCGTGCATTATCCTGCTGAAATGTAAGGTATCGCGGGGATCGAATGATGGGTAGAGCCTCGGGTAGTAACACATCTGAAATGTAACGTCCACTGTTCAAAGTGCCGTCAATGCGAGCAAGAGGTGACCGAGAAGTGTAACCAATGGCACCCCATACCATCACGCCGTGTGATACGCCAGTATGGCGATGACGAATACACGCTTCCAATGTGCGTTCACTGCGATGTCGCCAAACACGGATGCGACCATCATGATGCTGTAAACAGAACGTGGATTCATCCGAAAAAATGACGTTTTGCCATTCGTGCACCCAGGCGCTCGTCGGCCGGAGTGGCCGTGCGGTTCTAGGCGCTACCGCCTGGAACCGAGCGACCGCTACGGTCGCAGGTTCGAATCCTGCCTCGGGCATGGATGTGTGTGATGTCCTTAGGTTAGTTAGGTTTAATTAGTTCCAAGTTCCAAGCGACTGATGACCTCAGAGGTTAGGTCGCATAGTACTTAGAGCCATTTGAACCATTTTGAACCCAGGCGCTCCTGTATGTGAAGCAGCGTCAAGGGTAACCGCAAACATGGTCTCCGAGCTGACAGTCCATGCTGCTGCAAACGTCGTCGAACTGTTCGTGCAGATGGTTGTTGTCTTGCAAACGTCCCCATCTGTTGACACAGGGATCGAGACGTGGCTGCACGATCCGTTACAGCCATGCGGATGAGATGCCTGTCATCTCGACTGCTAGTGATACGAGGCCATTGGGATCCAGCACGGCGTTCCGTATTACCCTCCTGAACCCACCGAGTCCATATTCAGCTAACAGTCATTGGATATCGTCCAACGCGAGCAACAATGTCGCGATACGATAAACCGCAATCGCGATAGGCTACAATCCGACCTTTATCAAAGTCGGAAACGTGATGGTACCCATTTCTCCTCCTTACATGAGGCATCACAACAACGTTTCACCAGGCAACGCCAGTCAACTGCTGTTTGTGTATGAGAAATCGGTTGGAAACTTTCCTCAATTGAGCAAGTTGTAGGTTTCGCCACCAGCGCCAACCTTGTGTGAATGCTCTGAAAAGCTAATCATTTGCATATCATAGCATCTCCTTCCTGTCCGTTAAATTTCGCGTCTGTAGCAGGTCATCTTCGTGGTATAGCAATTTTAATGGCCAGTAGTGTAATTTAACCAGTAGATGCAAGACGTCAGATATAATAGCATTCCCATTTTGACTCACTTTCAACGGAAAAGATGGTTACGATGTTCTGTGGACGAACGATTCTACAGAAATTAACAAAAAATATCTAACCAAAGCAATGTTTCTAAAGATGATAGCTGAAACTTTGTCGCTCCTATGTGAAGACGCCACACCAACGCTAAGGATCACACCGTTGCATTGGCTACATAGGGATGAGCAGCTCTGGAAGTCGGACAGTGCAGTTGCTGCTACGTCGTCTCCGTCTCGTCGGGAGCGATAGGTATTAAGAGTGCGCGCCGGCCCTAAATTCTGAGAGTCCATTGGCCGCTTCCTGGCCGGGACACAGCGTCTTTGTTCCATTGTTCGCGCACAGCGGGGTCCGCGTCTTCTCAATGCGCTTCTCGGCCGTCGCCCAACCAGAGATCTGGCGTCACGCCCGATGGTCACTGTCTCGGGCATCCGTGGACCTCGCACGGCCCACAAACGCCCAGTGTGACAGACAGCTCCCTTTCCTTCTTTTCTGCTTCTTCTGCTCACTGCCAGCAGGACTAATTTTAGAGGCCACCTTTATACGCAAGACGGAGCCAGGTGGCGCAGTACCCAAGCCAACAGTATATATATATATATATATATATATATATATATATATATATATATATATATATATATATGTGTGTGTGTGTGTGTGTGTGTGTGTGTGTATGTGTGTGTGTGTGTGTGTGTGTGTCAGTGGGTGTGAAGGTGGGTGGGTGGATGGGTAGGTGCATGTGGGTGTGGGTGTGTGGCTTCTGTGTTTTAGGACATGTCCAAAATAACAGACACCTTATTCGATCCAGCAACCATGTAACTAATCGTTCAAAGGTTTTAATAACATTAGCCGCATTTGGACATTGAAATATATCAATGGTAATAGATGAAAATTTCCTGTTTTAGACGAGTAGTTGCCTTTAGTGCCTCGGCCATCTCCGAGCATGCTTCACCTTCCCCCCCCCCCCCCCCTCACCCAATCCAAACTCCCGCCCTCTTACTCGTTAGTGACAGAGCGACACTTACTCACAGTCCCTGCATGTATAGGAGGCGACGACCAATGATTCTTTCCTTCAATGCAGATGCCCACCATGCCCGATCTCTTAGGGCAATCACAAACTGCAAGTATCGGGTTGACAGGAAGGTGTCGCTACGTCAGCAGTGAGTAACTGCGTGAATTTGGGTCGGAAGGGAAGCATACTCAGATGGCCCAGGAGAATCAGGCGGCCGCTCACGTAAAACGGGAAATCAGGGTTCGAGTTGCGGTCGGGCACAAATTTTCATGTGATACATGTGCCTAAATGCAACTAACGACATTAAAACCTCTGGACAATGCACCACAATTCACAGCGAAAACTGACACGAATAAATGCCTGGCTGTGAGCCAACACTGACTACTGCTTGATATATTGTCCCAGCTAGAACGAATAAATATTAAAAGTGAACTTTCCAGTTATGTCCCATCTGACTGGGCTCACATATCATTCAGCGCCCATGTGTGGAGAATGTGGCACATTAAGCAGATGTGATGAGCTGTGTATATGCCATTCTGCAAAGTACACAGCAAAATGATTCTAACAGTCTAAAAACGTTGTAGATGATAAGACATGAAATAATATGTCATCGTGCATAGTACACAGCGACATATATTAATGGTCTGAGATCATTGTGTTCGATAACAGCATGAATGCCGAAATCTAGATTGCACACAGGAGATATACAAAATTATACGGTCAAATAGCGGCGTATTCCTTAAAAAAAGTTATCTGGCTGTAACTATGGACTTACGACATTTCCATCTTTATTCACACACCAGCTGAGTATCTGGCATTGCCTGCATATATTTTTATTCAAATCTTCTATTAGTCCAGCTCCTCTTTTCCCCTTTCCCTGTCCCCTCTTTCTGTCTGTTCTCTGTGCGTCTCCACCCCCTCTTTGCCCAGCTCCTCCACCCAGTTTCTCTGTCCATCTACTCCACCCCCACTCTCTGTCGATGTCATCCTGGCCCTCTCTCTTTCCATATCCACCTCCCCTCTCTCTGTCAATAGCCTTCTTCTCCCTCTGTCCATAGCCTCCTCCCCCGCTCTCTGTCCTCTCGTCAATCTGCTTCTTCCTCTTATGTCCATCTGTTCCTTCCCATTCTGTCCATCTCCTAACCCCTCCTCTAATTCCATCCCTTCCTCCCTTCTCTGTCCATATCCTCCTCCCCCCTATCTCTGTCCACATCATTCTTTCCTTTCCCTGTCCATCTCCATTTCTACCTTCTCTCTGTCCATTCCCCCCTCCTATTTGTGCCTCTCTCCTCCTCGCCCTCCCTTCTCTCTTACCACACTTACTCTAATAGGAAGCTGTTGTTTCTTATCCTACAGTATTTCTTTTTGTACCAAATTTGGTAGAAATCGTTCCAAAAAATGAGCTTTTTACCTTGACTTTGTCAGTGTAAGCACAGGTCAGATATATTTCAGATATGTTTAACATATTTCACACATATTTGTCTACATATTTCACCCGTACCACTAACGAATTTAGTACTGCAGTTACATTTTCATGCTTCTTATAGTTTACGTTTTGTCTCCTGAATTGTGTGCTATACAATGATATAATTTTTCACGTATATACGGCGGTGTATGTAGCTACTGTTTGTGAAATGTGTTGTGAATAGAGTTGGTAGTAAAGAAGTAATAAATTAAGACGTCTTGTATGATGCAGCAGACTTTCACGCAGCCGGCCGCTGTGGGCGAGCGGTTCTAGGCGCTTCAGTCCGGAACCGCGCTGCTGCAATGGTCGCAGGTTCGAATCCTGCCTCGGGCATGGATGTGTGTGATGTCCTTAGGTTAGTTAGGTTTAAGTAGTTCTAAGTCTAGGGGACAGATGACCTCAGATGTTAAGTCCCATGGTGTTCAGAGTCATTTGAACCAATCTTTCACGCAGCTCCTGTACTCTTTGTAGTACAATGATATAATTTTCCTGGTACATTCAGTAACATATATGCCAATAAAATATGCAAAATTTCTCGCAAATACAGTAAGTATCAAATAAGTAATAAAGTAAACACTGATGCTCCATGACGCTGTTTTATTGCATGAAGAGCGAAAATGGAGTAGGCGATAAAATTTTTTCCTATCATCAAAAAAAGTTTCTTAACTGTTTGAAATTATGTATTAAGTTCCTTGCAACTCACTAAGTGCACTCGTTCTCAAATACTGGATGATTAACGCACGTGCATGGGTATTAGTGTCATGGGCTACCCTGCTTCTTCACGGCTATAATTTCCAGACAATAAGTGATATGTGTACCAAGTTCAGTTGAAATCTGACCAGTGGTTTAGGATAAGATATGAAACATACATGCGTATACTGACGGAAAAAAAAACTTGCAACGCCAAAAAGAAGTTGTGCGACATAAACAAAAGTTGACGGGCATGTTTCTAGACATGAAAGATGATGCCTATCCATATTTCGGGCCAGTCGCATAAGAGTGACGCTAGTAGTGCTACTATGAGCACGTAAATCAGGTTTGCTTTAACTGCACGCCGTGGAGGTCGTAAGCGTTGCAACAGAGACGCCTTTATCAGCACATCATTTGAATTTGAACGAGGTCGTGTAGTTGGGCTACGAGAGGCTAGATGTTCCTTCCGCGATACTGCAGAAATACCTGGCAGCAAAGTAGCCACTGTACAGATGGTCACAAGAATATACAGTGGCAAGAAGACAGGGCTCCGGACGGTCACGTCGAAGACCATCGCTTTCGCTATATGGTTCTCACGCGTCGTATTGCATATGCAGCAGCAATATGAGCAGCCGTTGACACCACAGCGACACAACGAACTGTCACAAATCGGTTACTTCAAGGACAGCTCCGAGCCAGTCGCCCTATATCGTGCTTATCATCGACCCCAAACCACAGCCACTTGTGATTTCAGTGATATCATGCAAGAGCTCATTGGAGGGCAGAGAGAAGATCTGTTATGTTTTCTGATGAAAGGTGGTTCTGCCTCGGTGCTAGTGATGGCCGTGGTTTGGTTAGGTGCTAGACACATTGTACCTATACCTGAAATTTTGGTCTGGAATGTGATTCCGTGTGGCAGCTGAAGCACTCTCGTGGTTATCTCACGCATCCTGACTTCAAATTTGTACGTTAGTTTGGTTATTCGACCTGTTGTACTCCCATTCATGAACAGCATTCCAGGGGCTGTTTTCCAACAGGAAAATACTCGGCCACATACCGCTGTTTTAACCCAACATGCTCCACAGATTGTCTACACATTGCCTTGGCCTGTTCGACCACCAGATCTATCTCCAGTCGCGCACATACGGGACATCATCGGACGAAAACTCCAGTGCCGTCCACAAACAGCAATAACCGTCCCCTTATTGACCGAGCAAGTGCAACAGGTGTGGCACTCCATCTCACAAACTCACATCTGGCACCTGTAGAACACAATGCATGCATGTTTGCATGATTGCATTCAACATTCTGGCAGTTACACCGGTTCTTAATGTAGTAGCAGTTCACACTTGCAATGGTTTATCTCGTACTTACACTAACCTGTTACCTTGCAATGTTGATCTTCTAAATATGTTACCCAGACCAATGTGTTTCCGAAATTTCATTACTCTACATTAATTTTTTTGTGTTGAGATATTTGCCCTCATTGACCATACATACAATCTCACATACATGTACACTCCTGGAAATGGAAAAAAGAACACATTGACACCGGTGTGTCAGACCCACCATACTTGCTCCGGACACTGCGAGAGGGCTGTACAAGCAATGATCACACGCACGGCACAGCGGACACACCAGGACCCGCGGCGTTGGCCGTCGAATGGCGCTAGCTGCGCAGCATTTGTGCACCGCCGCCGTCAGTGTCAACCAGTTTGCCGTGGCATACGGAGCTCCATCGCAGTCTTTAACACTGGTAGCATGCCGCGACAGCGTGGACGTGAACCGTATGTGCAGTTGACGGACTTTGAGCGAGGGCGTATAGTGGGCATGCGGGAGGCCGGGTGGACGTACCGCCGAATTGCTCAACACGTGGGGCGTGAGGTCTCCACAGTACATCGATGTTGTCGCCAGTGGTCGGCGGAAGGTGCACGTGCCCGTCGACCTGGGACCGGACCGCAGCGACGCACGGATGCACGCCAAGACCGTAGGATCCTACGCAGTGCCGTAGGGGACCGCACCGCCACTTCCCAGCAAATTAGGGACACTGTTGCTCCTGGGGTATCGGCGAGGACCATTCGCAACCGTCTCCATGAAGCTGGGCTACGGTCCCGCACACCGTTAGGCCGTCTTCCGCTCACGCCCCAACATCGTGCAGCCCGCCTCCAGTGGTGTCGCGATAGGCGTGAATGGAGGGACGAATGGAGACGTGTCGTCTTCAGCGATGAGAGTCGCTTCTGCCTTGGTGCCAATGATGGTCGTATGCGTGTTTGGCGCCGTGCAGGTGAGCGCCACAATCAGGACTGCATACGACCGAGGCACACAGGGCCAACACCCGGCATCATGGTGTGGGGAGCGATCTCCTACACTGGCCGTACACCACTGGTGATCGTCGAGGGGACACTGAATAGTGCACGGTACATCCAAACCGTCATCGAACCCATCGTTCTACCATTCCTAGACCGGCAAGGGAACTTGCTGTTCCAACAGGACAATGCACGTCCGCATGTATCCCGTGCCACCCAACGTGCTCTAGAAGGTGTAAGTCAACTACCCTGGCCAGCAAGATCTCCGGATCTGTCCCCCATTGAGCATGTTTGGGACTGGATGAAGCGTCGTCTCACGCGGTCTGCACGTCCAGCACGAACGCTGGTCCAACTGAGGCGCCAGGTGGAAATGGCATGGCAAGCCGTTCCACAGGACTACATCCAGCATCTCTACGATCGTCTCCATGGGAGAATAGCAGCCTGCATTGCTGCGAAAGGTGGATATACACTGTACTAGTGCCGACATTGTGCATGCTCTGTTGCCTGTGTCTATGTGCCTGTGGTTCTGTCAGTGTGATCATGTGATGTATCTGACCCCAGGAATGTGTCAATAAAGTTTCCCCTTCCTTGGACAATGAATTCACGGTGTTCTTATTTCAATTTCCAGGAGTGTATATATACATCTATTTTTGTAATATGAATGGATACTAGAACTATTCGTTTATCAAGTTGCGATCAGTCGCGAAATTAGAACCACGTTGAAATCCGATGAAGCTTTGCACAGATGTGTTGGGCAGTGTCTCTAGTATGCCCGTCGATCGCGTCACGTAGCTCTCTTTGGTTCTGAGCACAGGGTGAGCACGTAAAGATGCCTAGAAAATAATGTCTCCTGCCTAGAATGAGTGCCTGCTTAGAAATTTCGCCTCATGTACGAGGTGCATTCAAGTTCTAAGGCCTCCGATTTTTTTTCTAATTAACTACTCACCCGAAATCGATGAAACTGGCGTTACTTCTCGCCCTACAGACGTACACATTTTTCACAACGCTGACACCATGATTCCATGGCAGCGGCGAAGGCTTCTTTAGGAGTCTGTTTTGACCACTGGAAAATCGCTGAGGCAATAGCAGCACGGCTGGTGAATGTGCGGCCACGGAGAGTGTCTTTCAAAAGTCACTAGGAGCCAGGTCAGGTGAGTAGGGAGCATGAGGAATAACTTTAAAGTTGTTATCACGAAGAAACTGTTGCGTAACATTAGCTCGATGTGCGGGTGCGTTGTCTTGGTGAAACAGCACACGCGCAGCCCTTCCCGGACGTTTTTGTTGCAGTGCAAGAAGGAATTTGTTCTTCAAAACATTTTAGTAGGATGCACCTGTTACCGTAGTGCCCTTTGGAACGCAATGGGTGAGGATTACGCCCTCGCTGTCCCAAAACATGGACACCATCGTTTTTTCAGCACTGGCGGTAACCCAAAATTTTTTTGGTGGCGGTGAATCTGTGTGCTTCCATTGAGCTGACTGGCGATTTGTTTCTGGATTGAAAAATGGCATCCACGTCTCATCCATTGTCACTACCGACGAAAAGAAAGTCCCATTCATGCTGTCGTTGCGCGTCAACATTGCTTGGCAACATGCCACACGGGCAGCCATGTGGTCGTCCGTCAGCATTCGTGGCACCCACCTGGATGACACTTTTCGCATTGTCAGGTCGTCATGCAAGACTGTGTGCACAGAACCCACAGAAATGCCAACTCTGGAGGCGATCTGTTCAGCAGTCATTCGGCGATCCCCCAAAACAATTCTCTCCACTTTCTCTATCATGTCGTCAGACCGGCTTGTGCGAGCCCGAGGTTGTTTCGGTTTGTTGTCACACGATGTTCTGCCTTCATTAAACTGTCACACCCACGAATGCACTTTTAACACATCCATAACTCCATCACCACATGTCTCCTTCAACTGTCGATGAATTTCAATTGGTTTCACACCACGCAAATTCAGAAAACGAATGATTGCACGCTGTTCAAGTAAGGAAAACGTCGCCATTTTAAGTATTTAAAACAGTTCTCATTCTCGCCGCTGGCGGTAAAATTCCATCTGCCATACGGTGCTGCCATCTCTGGGACGTATTGACAATGAACGCGGCCTCATTTTAAAACAATGCGCATGTTTCTATCTCTTTCCAGTCCTGAGAAAAAAAATCGGAGGCCTTAGAACTTGAATGCACCTCGTAATGCACCCCGCATAATGTAGCTGTCATGCAGTTCCTTCTTCATGATAGTTCTCGGACTCTAACCGCAGGGGCAGTGAAGACGCCGCGTTTCTGATGGGAAACTTTTGATCACCTACCATACAGCCCGGACTTGGCTCCGTCTGTATTTCATCTCTCCTCGCATGAACCGCTGGCTATGAAGACAACATTTTGGCACAAACAACGAGCTGCAGACCAGCGTGTATAATTGGCAGAAAGCACAGGCGGATGCCTTTTGTGGAGAGGTTATTCGGAAGTTAGTACAACGCTACAACAAATGTCTAAGTTGGAGCCGTGACTATGTAGAGCAGTAGCAGGAAGGCGTTGCTAAAAGTTACAAATGAAACATATTTTATTTTCGCTGAGAGTTCCATTTCGCCACCGATCGGGCCTTGATGAAAGAAAAGCCCTGATAAACAGTTCTGAAGGTCATGTCGTACTTAAACAAGGTTTTTCTGGCCCAGGTATGTTTCGCCACTACTGCGCCATCATCATGCTTTTATTCGTTATTTTCACAGAGTAATAATTATCAACGATACCCTTACAACATTACATCTTCAACACGAAAAATTTGTAATATTAAAGGTATTGAATAATTCCATTATTTTCACATAGGCACCAAATACATTATAACAATCATTTTTTTAACATCACTATGTGGGAACCACACCATGGATTGCATGTCCTACTTAATGTCTGTCATTTGAACGATAAAAGTTTTGTATAGTAGAATAGAAGAATATAGAAGAATATAGAATATAGAATATAGAAGAATATAGAATAATATAGAAGACGCCGCGTTTCTGATGGGAAACTTTTGATCACCTACCATACAGCCCGGACTTGGCTCCGTCTGTATTTCATCTCTCCTCGCATGAACCGCTGGCTATGAAGACAACATTTTGGCACAAACAACGAGCTGCAGACCAGCGTGTATAATTGGCAGAAAGCACAGGCGGATGCCTTTTGTGGAGAGGTTATTCGGAAGTTAGTACAACGCTACAACAAATGTCTAAGTTGGAGCCGTGACTATGTAGAGCAGTAGCAGGAAGGCGTTGCTAAAAGTTACAAATGAAACATATTTTATTTTCGCTGAGAGTTCCATTTCGCCACCGATCGGGCCTTGATGAAAGAAAAGCCCTGATAAACAGTTCTGAAGGTCATGTCGTACTTAAACAAGGTTTTTCTGGCCCAGGTATGTTTCGCCACTACTGCGCCATCATCATGCTTTTATTCGTTATTTTCACAGAGTAATAATTATCAACGATACCCTTACAACATTACATCTTCAACACGAAAAATTTGTAATATTAAAGGTATAGTATATGATGTATTACAGTATATGATGTTTTTTGTAACCTTCTGGATGTGCAATCGAATGGCTAATCATGAGAATGACGTTTGTCACTGTAATTTTTATTTTCACCGACCTTTTGAGATAAATGACCTTGTAATTGCAGTTTTGTTTATTCGTGACAACACTAGCTATGTTCATTTGCCATTCATGTTATTTTTCGTTTTAGTGCATCATTTTAGTGCGAGAGGTGTCAAGAAGATAATACATGTGTGTGTTTTACAGGATAATAGGATGACAGAAAGAGAGAGATATCTGTGCAGTTTATTAGAAACAGATAGGGCAGGGTTGTGAGTGGGTAGAAGGAAAGAAAGACTGGTTGGTCGACAGAAGGGGTGGAGAAGTACTGCTTCGAAAATTCTGCTGTTGTGGAGAACAAGGGTGAACTACTAGTAGAACAAATTGGGAAATACTCATTCGGATACTGGTTCCATCTGGCTTTTCTGAATCTAAGTTTTCATAAATCGTGAGAAGGTGTCGTAATTTCAGTGCCTACGTTTGTGAGATAATTATGCTCTATCACATGGTCAGGAAAAGTGGAATATCTGTTAAAGGCTGTAAGGTTTCGAGTTTCAAAATTTCTGCATGTTTGCCTATCGAGTTACATTGGATGCAGGGATGATCGTAGGTACCACAGTCGCTGTATGTACTGGTTATTAAGGGAACAGGTACAGATACGGTGGTATTTCCCACCTTAACATGTACTCACTTCAGTGTGTTAGTTGTTTTTCCTCTGATTCTAACAGTGTTCCCACACACACACAAATCACATGGTTTACTACATGATGTTTTCTGCATGGTCGTAAATACACCACAAAATGAACTACGCCTTTTCATAAGGGCCACCCATTTTCCTTCCACGTGTCCACATTTCAATACCTGACCTGTTGCCACAAGTACTTCATCATACTAACCAACCTAGAAACATGCTACTGCTAATAGCTATAATTATTAGCCTGCCAATGAAGCCAATACTGATGTAACTGTTTAGTCACCAGTATAAATATCTACACTTGTACGCCTAACAACCTCTACTGCAGGGTGTCTCTCCTAAAAGTCATCACGCAGATATCTGTAATTTCATGTTTGCAATGGGTAGCTGGAGTCAGCCCAAACAAACACCACCCATTACATCTTTCATGCAACATCCTAAGAGTCGTCATGCGCTTTTTCTCTGTCGCTTATTGGTGTTTTGCCCTTAAAGAGCGCATTTGGACTAAACTACATGGCCAGTTCCTTTTGCTGCCTTCCTTGCTGCCCAAACTTCCCTCATTCGCTCGCTGTGTTTCTGTTTCCGGTCCTCTGTCCATGCTTTTTGTCGGCTTTGTGTCTTCGGCTTCATCTTGATTGCCTTTTTGGTTGCCCATATTTCTTTCATCTTCTGGCTATGATCTTGCTTGCGTTCTTCGGCCCATTTTATTCCTGTTCGTTTGTCACATTGTATCTCATGTAGTTTACTTTTCTTAACGATGGTTCTGAATTTTATTCTGTCGTTTATTGTGTCTGCTGTTATGTTGAGTTGGTTCAGGTCGTTTTCTACCTCTGCCACCCATTTGTTGTTTCTAGTGGTTACCCAGTCAAAGATCTGTTTGGTCAGCCTGTGTGATGGCATTCTGTATAGGTGTCCATAGAATTGTAGTCTGCGTTTTCTAATCTTTTCTATGATTGTCTCCGTATGTTTGTACAGTTCCTCTGTAGGTTTCTTGATCCATATTCCATTGTTGTTAGTTGCACCAAATATTTTCCTAAGTATTTTCCGTTCTACTTTTTCTAATTGTCTGATACGTGTATGCCCTAGGATTAGTGTGGTCTCTGCTGCATATAGTGCCTCGGGGAGCACCACCGTGTCGTAATGGCGTAATTTGGCTTTTTGTGAGATAGACTTTTTGTTGTAATGATTCCACACTACTTTGTATGCCTTGTCCAGTTTAGTCTTTCATTCTTCTTTTGAGTCTCTGTTATGTGCACTCATTTGTAGTGTTTCAACGACGTATTTGAAGTTTGCCGTTTTGTAAATCGTGCCATACTTTGTGTTCAGAGATGAGAGTTTCTTTGTGCTCATAAACTGTGTCTTTTCGTAAGAGATCTGTAGTCCAGTTTTGGAAGCGATTTCGTGCAGTTTTTCAATAGCGTCTTTTGTTTCCTTTATACCTTTCGTGACAATCGCCAAATCGTCTGCAAAAGCCAAGCATTTAATCTGTAGGTTTCCTAAGGTTATCCCCTGTTGTGATGTTTCCCATTCTTTTATGACCTTATCTAACACCAGACTGAAAAGGAGAGGTGAGAGGCCATCGCCTTGTCGGACACCTGTGCGAATTTCAAAGGGTTCTGATAGTTCCCCACAGAACTTTACTTTGGAGGTCGTGTTGGTTAAAGTTTGCTCTATGATAGCCCGTGTTCTGTTGTCTACTTTGTATTCTGCTAGAATTTTGAAGAGAGTTTTCCGGTCGATAGAGTCGTACGCCTTTTTGAAGTCAACAAAGGTAATGATCAGGTTCTGTTTGTGTTGTAAAATCATTTTCAGGTTCCAAATTTGTTCTGCACAAGACCGCCCTTTACGAAAGCCTGCTTGGTATTCCCCAATCAAGTGGTCGGTCTGGCATTCTAGTCTGTTCAGTAAAGCTTTAGAGAGGATCTTGTATGTAACCGGTAGTAGGGATATTCCTCTGTAGTTGTTCGGGTCAGTCTTGTCACCTTTTTTGTGTAGTGGGTGTATCAGGGCAGTTTTCCAGTCGTCAGGAATTTTCATGGTCTTCCAGATGTCTTCCAAGATCCTGTGGATGTCTTTGGTGAGTTCTGGGTCTTGTAACTTCCAGATTTCCGCGATGATGCCATCTTCTCCTGGTGCTCTACGATTCTTGAGTGACTTAATTATTTCTTTAACTTCTTCTAGAGTTGGAGGTTCACTATCTGGATTGTATGTGCTCGTTTCTGTCATTATTTCTTCCATAGGGGGGTCCGTCTTGAGCAGTTTTTCAAAGTACTTTGCCAGAATGTCACAATTGTTTTTGGTATTGGTTTCTAGGGTTCCATCCGGCCTTCTGAAGCACAAGTTGGGTGGTTGATATCCAGTCATATTTTCTCTGAACGTTCTGTAGAAGTTTCTTGTATTGTTCTTCATGAAGTCCTATTCGATCTCTGTCAGTCGCCGTTTGTCATACTGTCGTTTTTCACTGCGAATGATTTTGCTTGATTGCTTCTGTGTTTTCAAGAAGTTCATCCAATTCTCTTGGGATTTATGGCTACTAAATATTTTCCATGCACTGATTCGTTGGTCAATAGCTTGGTCACATGTGTGGTTCCACCAACGGTGTTTCCGTGTGTGTGGTGCTTTTGCTAGTTTCATGGCCTCTCGGATTCTTCGTGAAAGTTGTGTCCAGTCTGTCGTTTTCTCCATTTCAATTTTGTGTAATATTTGTGTCCGGTTTAAAGTAACGTATTCTAGATCTGGTCTAACAATTTTGTTCTTCTGGAGCTTTTTCTTGGGCAAAAGGCGAATCCTGATCTGTAGTAGGTGGTGGTCTGAGTCGAAGTAGCCTTTACGGGTGTCTATGTTCAAAATTTCTTTTTGTGAGTCTTTCTGGACTATTACGTGGTCGATTTGTAGTTCTTGCTTTCCGCTGGGGAATTTCCATGTGGTAAGTTTTGGTGTTGGTTTCTTGAATTTTGTTGACATAATGGTGAGGTCGTGGCTTTTGCAAAAGTCTATCAGATGTTTTCCGTTTTTGTTGGTGTCCTTGTGTGGAGTATGTTTTCCTGTGATATATCCGTATATCTTTTCTTTTCCGAGTTTAGCGTTGAAGTCTCCCACTATTATTTTGACTCTATGTGCAGGAATTTTTCTGATAGTTTCTTCCATTGTCGTCCAGAAGTCATCAATTTCGTCCGGGTTTTTCCTGTTGTAGTCATTAGTCGGTGCATGTGCGTTGATTATTGTGTAGGATTTATTGGCTGATTTCACTGTGATGGTGCTGATTCTTTATATATATATATATATATATATATATATATATTAAACATTAACGGCTCTCTGCTATTGGCTGTCGTTGATGTTATACAGGAGGCAGTAGGTGTAGCTTTCGCTACGATACCACGAGCGAGTGAGCTTGTAACCTCCCCGCAAAAAATATTGAAATGACAATGATAATATAAATGAACCTTATCTAGACTTCCCACAAAATTAAAGAATGATAATGGCCCAAAATGTAAACTCCCCACAAAATATCGTTAAGGAATGATTATTGAGCATAAACCCACACAATAATATTAATTAACTAATGAACCATGTAGGAAATGTAACTTCCTAACAGAAATAATAATATCTGGTAAATATTATAAGGACAGCAGCGCTGACCTTCGGCCCTGTGAAATAATTAAACCTGACAAATTTTATAAGGACAGCAGCGCTGACCTTCGGCCCTGTATTCTGAATAAAAAAAGGCAAAAATTCTTACCTAAAAAAAATGCATCTATATCTGCTCTTATCTTTCGCCACAGCTTCGTGCAATGCTGGCGTATATTTTTTTTATTATTCTTGCAAGGAATGCATAAGAAAAATACTTTAAATTGAAATGAATGCTTTTTCTTCAAAAGAGTGGAAAAATTCTTTAAATTGAAATGAATATTTTTCTTTAAAGGAGTTACTTTATAAAAAATTATTATTGTGGCATTTTTTTGAACAAATTAATTACAATTAACATACATTATTAGATGTGTGCAATGCTGCGTCTTTACCTTCTACAACAATACATATCGTCCCGAATCGTGACCAGAGTCGCGAGAAGAGCACGCCGCCGACGCATGCCGACTTCTGCTCAGTACAACCGTCCACTCACTACTACTGTCGACTGACTACTACTACAGACAGAGTACAACTGCTCCTGCCGACTCGCTACATGGTACTGTTCCTGCCGATTCGCTACATGCTACTGCACCAGACTGCTACTACTATCCAACTGTCGACTCGCGCGGTCAAGCGCAGACTAGCAACGATAAATAACTCTCTGGTCAGAGATTCTGTCATGCCTCGCCATCGCTGGTAATGAATACATATGTGTTTCATAACCCTCCACTGGGGGGGCAAAAATTTGGCAGCGATGGTGAGTCATTTGGACTTGCCATGAGCAACAAATTTTTTTGATAATTAATTAACTTTACAATCACAGAATATATACAGATATATATAGGTATAGAACATGAAATAAATATAGTGCACATGCACCGAGTACAGAACATATCAGGACTTGACAAAATATATATATAATGAGTACAAAACAAATTAACAAATGACATAAGTGCACATGCACTGTAGTTCAGAACATATCAGCTAATCAAAATTGTATATGCTATTAGTAGAAATCATGTTAACAAATGACCAAAATGAACATGCACTGTAGTTCAGAACATATCAGCAAATCAAAAAATGTATAGGTCATGAATACAAATCATGATAACTATGTTACAAGAATTAGGATAGGAAAGGGAAGGATTGCGTCATGGTTGTAGCACTTTAAGTTGCACGCAGCTGCACTGAAAGTCCATATCTCTCTGCAGAAGCACAACACCAAGTGAGGCAATCTAAAGTTCTTTTCCCAGAAGTATTAATCAGCGTAGCCAAGACACTGAAATGCCGTAGTAATATTCCATGTTATCATTTTGGTAGTACATTAGGTACACCAAACAGTGGGACCATAAAAGCATCTCCATCGCTCACGGTGGTGGACAGCATGTCGTGTCAACACCACGTTCTTGTAAGGTACACCAACGTAGAATTAGTGCAGAAACCATATATAGTGCTCCATGATCATGAGGATATACAGGACAAACGGATATTGCAGTAATTCCATGTAATTAGGTTAGAAGGTGAAGGACATTAAGTCACATACTAGTCTTCTTTGAGAATTACACTAGTAATGGGTGGCACTCATTGCCCAGTTATTGAACATTTCTGTACCATGTATGTAGTATTACAGAATAATGTTCATGAGACGTTTTATAGAGAACATTGGCATTCATTGCCTAATTGCAAACCATCAGAAGTTATCATTGAAAACAGGAGCTAATAAATGACATAGTATTACATAATAATATTCATGAGACGTTTTACAGAGAACATTGGCTTTCATTGCCTAATTGCAAACCATCAGAAGTCATCATTGAAAACAGGAGCTAATAAATGACATAGTGTTACATAATAATATTCATGAGATATTTTACAGAGAACATTGGCACTCATTGCCTAATTACAAACCATCAGAAGTTATCACTGAAAACAGGAGTTAATAAGTGACATAGTATTACATAATAATATTCATGAGACGTTTTACAGAGAACATTGGCACTCATTGCCTAATTACAAACCATCAGAAGTCATCATTGAAAACAGGAGTTAATAAATGACATAGTATTACAGAATAATGCACATAATTAATCTAATTATAGTAATCATTGGCAGACATTGGCCAGTTACAAAGCATTATTTTTTTTTTTTTTTTTTTTTTTTGCTAGCAATGCATTGCGTTGGGTAATCACTGGGGAATGAAAATATTTGCTTTTGAGTCATTGCCGCAAATGAAGATGTGTAACGTCATTCGTCATGAGTCAGCTGTAGCAAGATGGTGAAACAAGTAGAGTATATGTAATCACATTCATAAATGACATGGGCTTAATGAACAACTGCTTGTCGCACATTAATTTCATAAATAATTTCTCCTGCAAAATATACAAAAATGGATTATTAAACTGAAAGAAGAAACGCATTTTATGCTGAAAAGTAGTGAACTTCGAATTAACAGGTAGTGAAATGTGTATAAAAAAATATATGTGTTCCCTAGCTGTCCTTTCAAGAACCTTCAGTCATCATACTATGCAATATAACATATACTGTCAAAACGAACTGCAACAAATACTTAAATAACTACATAGCATAAATACATAAACTTTAACATCATCCTCATCTGTAAAGAAAAAACTTCATTATCCATATTATCATAATTCCTTTCTTCTTCTTCTTTCGATTTCGGCCATCTTTGGACCACGTTCAACAATTCACTTGCCCGGCTTTTTGATCTTTTTTCTCTCTTCCCAATATTTCCTCATCATTTTCGAATGGTTCCTCCTCCGCTCTTCCGACCATTTCCTGTTATTATTCTTTAGTTTCGTTTCTTCTGGAAAACACTTAATTTCGTTCACTATTTGTCTAAACTTTTTCCTGTCCCTGATTGACTCACGGGTGACATTAAAATAGGCCAAATCCTTTTTCACCATCTGTATCCATTTATTGTTGGTTTTTTCGTTCCTGTTACTATGTTCAAACACTTTTCTTGTTAGTCTGTTTCCATCCATCCTCGACAGGTGACCATAAAACGTTAGTCTGCGTTTACGCATTGCATCACTCACTTTCTCAATAGTTTTGTATATTTCCTTATTACTCTTTAGCTTGTACTCTTCTCCAATCTTTCTCGGTCCTAATATTTTTCTCAAAATTTTCCTTTCTTTCCTTTCCATGTTTTTTATTTCCCCCTTTTTGTTAAGAGTTAGGCACTCCGATGCATACAGGCATTCTGGTCTAATGACAGTTTTATAATGTCTTAATTTAGCTTGAATCGAAATGTTTTTTTTGTTATATATGTCTTTGGTTTTTTGAAAAGCAAATTCCATTTTCCTTGCTCTCGCCTGGTTTGCACTCTTGTCTAAACCATTCACTTGGATTATTTCACCTAAATACTTAAATTTTTCTACTCTCTTAATATTGCCGTATTTAGTAATAAGATTTTTCTTGTTATTTCTATGATTAGACATATACACGGTTTTTTCAAATGAAATCTGCAGTCCAGCTCTGGCCGAAACTTCTTGTAGTTTCTCCAAGTAATTCTGAGCTATTTCTTCGTTTTCTGTAATTATTGCCAGATCGTCTGCAAAAGCTAAACAGTCCACTTCTATTTTTTCTTTTTTTGTTCCAATTCTGATGTAATTCTTGGTGCCTTTGAGTTCTTCTTTCCATATTCTCAATATCTTTTCCAGTACGCAGTTGAACAGGATTGGGGATAAACCATCACCTTGTCTAACACCTGTTTTAATTTCGAACTTCCTTGAAATTTCACCCATAAATTTAACTTTGGCCTTACTGTTTGTTAGCGTCTGTTTGATAATTTGAATTGTTTTCTTATCGACCCCAAATTCTTCCAATACTTTCAGTAGTGTTTCTCTATCTACCGAGTCGTATGCTTTTTTGAAATCTACAAATACTATTGCAAATCTCTGGCCTCTTGAGATTCTGTAACGAATTAGTGTTTTCAGGTTAAATATTTGTTCAACACAGGATCTACCTAGTCTAAAACCTGCTTGATATTCACCTATTTTTTTATCCAGAACTGGCTCCACGATTTGAAGTAATTTCCTTGACAAAATTTTGTATCCTACTGGTAGTAGCGAGATCCCTCTATAATTATTAACATTCATCTTATCCCCCTTTTTGTGTAGTGGGTGTATCAGGGCACACTGCCAGTCTTCAGGAATTCTTTCTTCGTCCCAGATCTTCTTAAACATATGTTCCAAAACTTGTGGGAGGTTGGTATCCATTATTTTTAGGATTTCTGGTACTATGGAGTCTTCACCTGGGGCTTTATTGTTTTTTAGACTGTGTATTATGTGTTTTATTTCTTCAGTGTCTGGAGGTTTTGACTCGGTATTAGTATTTCGGTGGTTTTCAAAACTCATTTTATCTTTGGGGGGTTCACCATTTAGTAGATTCTCGAAATATTTTGCTAATATTTCACAATTAGTCTTGTTTGTCAAACCTAGCTTGTTCTCTTCATCTTTAAAACATAAATTTGGGGATTGGTATTTGGTTAGCTGTTTTCTAAAAGTTTTGTAGAAATCTCTTCATTATTCATTATACAACTATAGCTTATTTCTAGCATATTTCCTCACTAAAACTAAGATGTGTAGTTCTGTCTGACAGCCTGCATCAATCGCCTCGTATTCTGAAAGAAAAAATTAGTTAAGACTGCTATTCTACGATGTGTATAGTATATTCTTGTTAATGCTTGTTAATTCTGATCCATTTACTCTTCCTCATGAGGTATTGCATCTTCTTTTGATCATTCCGAAGGGGAAATTCCCATTTCTGTTTAATTTATTTCATTTACACGTTATTTCTTTCTGAAAATGATGAACAAAGATTAATGTCTTGCATTTAATTCATATACCCATTAAATAAAAACTGGTTTGTAGTAACATAATTCAGCATACAGCATAGCATGACAGAAAACGTAATATGTCAAAAACATAGGCAGTGTTCAGAAGCAAAAAAGGTACACAGTGTATCACAATGTAGCAGCAAAAAAAAAAAAAAAATGTAAAAAAATCACGATGTTGAAATATCATAAGGCCAAATGTCAAAGTCAACTGGTGTTTGTTATATCTTAAATATTTCATAGTGCATACAAACAAAACAGGATAACAATCATACATACATGAAAAATGGAAAATATGCACGGTCTGATGTGTAACGACAAGAAGAGCGACCTGCTAACCTTACCTTGTCGGGCACTTGCCAAGAAAAAATACGACAATCATCAGTAAGTAGTCACATGAATATAATTGCAAAAATGGTCATAAAATGTGTAAGTTCATCTGGAAAAATATGCATGGTTCGATGTGTAACGACAAGAAGAGCGACTTGCTAACCTTACCTTGCCGGGCACTTGCCAAGAAAAAATACGATAATCATCAGTAAGTATTCATGTGAATATAAATGCATAAGTGGTCATAAAAATAGGAAATGGCTTTACAGTCTGATAAATCATAAAGTATCTTCATTCAATAAAAGGTTTGACGTTCGATATGTGGTGGTTTCCTTCGGTTTTTCTGGTTCTCAAAGTTTCGACGTGTACAACATTGGGGTGAGGAATGCTGCGAATCCGATATGGACCTGCGAATAGAAGTTCAAATTTACTGCACCTACCTTTTCCTTTATTCGATAAATAGTGTGTACGTACTAATATCTTCTGTCCAACGTGAAAGTCACGGCGTGTACAAACCTTTTTTTGCTGTCTTCTCCGGCGCTCTGCGGCACGTTTGATGTTGTTCAGCGCAATGTCAATTATTTCATGGTGTCGTAGTCGACGAGATGTAGGAAAGTTTACTAATTCTTTAATTTTGTTAGGTGGTTCAACATTTTTCAGTATAACAGACGGAGATAGCATAGTAGATTCATTTGGTATAGAATTAATTACATCTTGGAATGAGAGTATGTGTGTGTCCCAGTCAATATGTCGTTTATGGCAGTATATTCTACACAGTTTACCAATTTCTTTCATTAATCGTTCACAAGGGTTCGAAGAAGCATGGTACCTGGATATATAGATCGGAGAAATGTTTCTAGCTCGTAACATACGTGTCCATATAGCAGATCGAAACTGTGATCCATTGTCGGAAATTATTTTCAACACATGCCCTACATGAAATAGAAAATGTTTTACAAATGTTTTCGAAACGGTTTTAGCAGTAGCTTTACGTAACGGAGTGAAGGTAACAAATTTTGAAGTGAGTTCAACAGCGACAAAGATGTAGCAAAAATCTCTATTAGTTCTGGGAATCGGACCAAAAATGTCTACAGCGGCCATATGTCTCAATTTAACAGGTACAATGGGATGTAATGGAGGAATATGTGAAGTAGTGTCTGACGTAGCTTTCTGGTAGATTTTACATGATGCTAAAACTCGTCGTATATGTTTCTCCATGTTGGTAAAATAACAGTTCTGTCTCAGTATAAGAAAACATTTTCTGGCTCCGTAATGTGCGTAACTTAAATGAGTATACCAAATTAATTTGTTAACAAGCTCGTCAGGAATGCATAATAACCAATTGTTGCTGTCAGGGTGAGAGCGGCGAAACAGAATGTCATTGCGTACAGTGTAATGGCTTCTGATGGTAACATTATTCCTATCTTGCCAATGGTGTTTAATTTCTTTCCACGCGTTGTCTTTACTCTGCTCCTGTACTATATCTCTTAATGACGACGAAATGAAATTTTCAAATGCAACTTGTTGAATGTACATGACGCTGAAATTTTCTTTGCAGAAGATGGTTGCGATGTCTTGCTGATTGTTGCTGAGAGAACGAGATAGTGCGTCTGCTACAACATTTTGTGTGCCGGGAATGTGAACAATTGTGAAATTAAATTCCTGCAAGTACAGTTTCCATCTGCTTAATCTGTCGTGTGTGAATTTAGCCGAAAGTAAAAATTGTATCGCTCTGTGGTCTGTGTAAACGGTGGTATGTCTTCCACAAAGAAAATGTCGAAATTTCGTAAAAGCCCAAACAACACATAATGTTTCAAGTTCAGTAACGGAATAATTTCGTTCAGCAGGTGACAAAATGCGACTTGCAAAAGCGATGTTTTTAATGTCTGTACAACCATCTTCTCCAATTTCCTGAGAAATATGTACGCCTAAAGCGGTGTTAGAACTGTCGGTGGGAATAGAAAAATTTCTGGTAGATCTGGGTGCGATAAAAGTGGAGCATTCAACAAGGCTTCTTTCAGGTTCACAAACTCAGAATGTGCTTGCCTATCCCAGGACCAAATAGTGTTTTTACCTGTCAATTGACATAATCTAGGGGTGTCTAAAGCAGAGTAATGAATAAATTTACGAAAAAAGTTAATTAAACCCAAAAATCTGCGTAGTTGTTTCTTCGTCGTAGGAACAGTAATGTCACGTAAAGCTTGAAGTTTTTCCGGGTCAGGTGCAATGCCTTCTGCTGAAATTACATGTCCAAGAAATTTTATAGAAGTTTTACCAAAGTACGATTTACTGAGATCAACTGTGAGTCCTTGTGCACGGAAAGTTTGCAACAGTTGTTTAAGAATCAGATTGTGTTCAGACCAGTTAGCTTCTGCAATAAGAATGTCGTCTACGTACGTTGTAATTCTGTCTTTAAGCTCTGTCGGTAGTATTGTATTCAAATCGCGAATAAAAGCTGCAGAAGAAATAGTTAAACCGAATGGTAATGTACAAAATTGATAACAGTCACCAAAACAGAGAAATGCTGTGTACTTTCTGCAGTTCGGATGGAGCTGAATTTGCCAAAATCCCGATTTCAAATCTAATGTGGAATTAACAGCAGTACCATGAAATTTCTGTAGAAGTTCTTCTAGTGTCTGTGGGCGATCTGTTTCATTAATAATAATGTCATTGATGTGACGCGAATCAAGTACGAGGCGAAGTGAACCATCCTTTTTCTTAACAATATGGAGCGGGTTTATGTACGGACTAACTGCCGGTTCAATAATTCCTTGGTCAAGCATAGCTTGCAATTCTTTCTTAACTTGTTCTCTATGAATATACGGAATGGGATAATGCTTGGCTTTAAATGTGTCGTGCTGTTTAACTTGAAATTCATACATAAAACCGGACATAGTACCAGGAACGTTGTCAAAAACTGGAGCTTGCTGTAAAAGAATTTCGTGTAGTTGCGTGCTTTCGTCCTCTGTATTTGCACTACTCTGTTTAATTTTATCAGAAATCATGTGTATAACGTCATAGTCGGCTTCGTCTGGAGTATTATAGTTGTGTACGTACGTATTTGTGAACGATGTGGAATTACAGTCTATGTTACGTGATGCAGAAATGACCTCTGTACGGTTAATTGTTTGTTCTTCCGCAGATAAAGAGTGCTGACATTCTAAAGCTAGTTGTACATTTTCATCCTTCAACATTAAATAGGAATTTTGAAAGTCAATAATGGCATCGTGTTGTACCAGAAAATTCGTACCTAAAATAATGTCTGTCGTCAATAACGGAATAATCCAAAAATTTGAGTGAAATGTATGACCTGCAATACAAAATGATAGATGTGTCTGTAATTTTACGTCTACTCCTTTACTAGATACTGCTCCTTTTACTTTCGTTTTGCCTAATGGTAACGTAGGATAGGTATTCTCTTTGTTACACTCGTTGAAAGTTTCTTTTCATTTATAACTGACATAGGTGAACCAGAATCGATTACTGCTGAAAATTTTGATGATCCAATTTTAATTTCGATGACAGGGTGTGAAATGGTTTTTTGAACAACTGGTCTTTCCTTCAAAAGAGTGTCTCGGATGTCTTCAAAAGTAATAACATTTTCATGAACAACATTCTGTGTGTCAAAAGTAGTGCTTGCGTTGCTGGAAGATGCGACCTGTACTGTGTCTAGTCAAATTCTATCTGACGTATTATTATTATCAGGAGGATTCTGTGGCATTTCGACTATTTGAACTGTTCTATTATTTCTTCCAGACGTATTACGTTGTGGATGATATCTACTGTCTGGTTCATTCATGAGAATATGTTCTTGCGGATGATTGTGCTCTTGGTAAGACCGACTGTTAGATGTACGCTGAAAATTGTGCTCATTGTTTTTACGTCTGTCGTGATAGTCATTTCTATACGGCGCATTGCGATAGGAATTGAAATAGTGTGTTTTCTGTACGTAGTTATTTCCTTGCTGCTGTACGTTACTATTTGTTGGAGCTGAGACTATACATGCACGCGGCGAAACATTAAAGCCTGGCTGACCTTGCACACTGCATTGTTGGTTAGGTATGCTAACCGGCTGGCTTTGATGCTGTTGCGGAGAACAACATCTATTGTTACTAAAATGTGGTTCTTCTTGCTGATAATTTTGTCGATACTGATAATTAAAATTTTGTCTGTTATTAAAATTCTGTTGGTTGTCGTTCCTGAAGCGTCTATTACCTTTACTATTGAAATTACGTGGCTGATCGTAATTACTGTAAGTTTGTTGGCCTTGGTTATTATATGAAAAATTTTTGTTTACAAAGGAACAATCCGATTGCTGCACTTCCAAAAGCTGTAACAGATCTCTGAATGCCGAAATGTTTTCCTTCTGGTGACCCGTTAAAAGTGACACTCTTAATGACCGTGGTAATTTAGAAATGCATAATTGTATAAGTGCAGATTCACTGTATGGTTCACTTAAGTACTGATTTTGTTGGACCATGTGCTCAAAAAATTGCGTGACACTGGGAAATTTTGAGTTCTCATAATTCGGTAAACTGATTAGTTGATCCTTAATTCCGCGCTGTGTCGTCTTCGACCAGTACGCTGACAGAAAAGCATTCTGAAACTCTTCTACCGAATAGCATTGCCTCGCGATCGGTCTCATACGAGTTGCCGGTTCGCCTTCCAAAAAACTGCAAATAAATTCAAGTTTATGTGTCACGGGCCAAGTCGGTGGAAAAGCAAAGCTAAATTGTTGTATCCAATCCAGTGGGTGAATCTGTGTTCTGTCATTTTTAAATACTTTAAATTTTCTCACTGATAGAAAATGTTTGTAATCAAAATTATGACGGAACAGGTTCAGGATTGTATAGCAATCTGTTTGACTGTGACTGTTCGGAATCTAACTCACGTACTCTCTGTAGATTACCTAAATTATACTGGCTGTGTGACTGTAAGAAATGTTCGGAATTCGCCGTATGCTGTGACGTGTTATTAACTGAAATATTTTTCATCTCTGTTACTTCTTGCTGTAAACTTGACAATTTTCTACGTAATGTATTATTAGACGAATCTATCTCACTGATCGTCTGCTGTAAATTTTGGAATTCAGGTGTTTGATTAAACGAAATTGGTGAAGTGTCGTCTGATTTGCTGTCATTATTACTTTCAATAACGTCAATACGACTGGCCAATTCATCACATTTTTCAGTCAGTATTTTAACCTGATCATCGTTTTTATTATCTGAAGCATTAATTTGTTTTTGTAATTTACGTGTGGTTTCATTCAATTTTTTAACGTCGGCTTTGATGACATCGGAATCCTGTGTTAGTTCTAATTGTTCGAGTCTGTTGGTCACTGTTTGAAAATCTACTGTGTGTGTATCTGTTTTTGATTTAAGATCGGAAATTTCATCACGTAATTCTGTGTTCAACTGTTTGATTGTATTAATTTCTTCTGAGACTGTAGCAATATTGTTGTCTACGTATGTTTTTGCTTTCGCAAACAATTTACGTTTATCTTCCTGTCTCTGTGCGGTGATTGTTTCCATGACTTGTCGTATTACTTTATTCTGTTCCTGTATAAATTTACGGAAACGCGTATCACTATTTTGTAGGTGATGATTAAAACGCTCGTCAATTTGACTGTTCTGTTGTTCAAATTTCGTGTCTATCTTTGCATCCATTGTGCGCGAAAGTTCTGCTGTCATTAATTTAAACTCCTCGCGTAATTGTGTTGTGTTTTCAGAGCATTGTTTAGCGACTCCACTAATTTCGTCTCTAAGTGTTTCTGCTGTAGCTGTTTGCATATCCCTTGATTCTTGAGCAACAGATCTAGTTTCTTCGCTACTTTTCTTAGCACAAGCCTCAATTTCCTCACGTAACTGTTCTTTAGTATCATGACATTGCGCGGCAACGGCTGTAATCTGTTCACCAAGCTGTCTGGGTTTGTTATCTAATTTTTCATTCAACTGTTTGGAATTGTTGTCTAATTTTTCATTAAGGTCGTCATATTTTTCATTAAGTTGTTTGAAATTGTTATCTTGCTTTTCATTAATTTCATTAATTTGATGTTTGAGACTTTCACTAAGTTGTTTGTGATTGTCGTCTTGTCGTTCATTCTGTTGTTTGGAATTTTCATTAAGTTGTTGTTTGAAATTTTCACTAAGTTGTATCATTAATGCCATGAATCGATCCATGTCAATACTACTTACTCTATTCTCTGTGCTGTTCGATGGCGTACTCGCATTTGTCACGTTTTGTGTGACCATTTGGTCATTCTGTAACTTCTGAAAGGGTTTGCCAATCGGATGTGCACTATCGGTCACTACACCGGAATTAAATAAATCTGTCGTACTTTCAGTACACTGTTCATTTTCATTAGAAAAATTTGTCTGTTCGTCACGTGAATTTTGCAAACCGGTTGTGTTAAGCTGGGCAGCGCTCATTGAAACAGAACGCCCCGCATCATCAATTGTCGTAAAATTAACAGAGGACACAATTGAATTTATTTGCTCATCATTAGCAATAAAATCATTACCGGTGATCAGCACGCACTGATTGTCCGTAAATGGGAAACTGTCATTATTACACTGCGTGTCGCAAGTACTATCGCTCAAGTTATTTGAGTCGGCTATTTCACTCATTGTACATCGCGATGTACCGTTAACAGTTTATCGCGGTATTTTTACACAAATCAAGATTATTCACTAATGAAACAAAGACAATGCAAGATGCAACAAACACAAATACAACAAAGAGCAACAAATTGCCGATAATCTGTGGAAGAAAGTGACAAGATTAGTAAATGCGTTGCGCCAAATGCTAATTATATTTAAGTAAATAAGAGCAGATATATGACTACTTATCAGAAGATTCCCAAAGAATACGATCCTGGTTCGGATGTCGCCAAGTGTAACCCCCCGCAAAAAATATTGAAATGACAATGATAATATAAATGAACCTTATCTAGACTTCCCACAAAATTAAAGAATGATAATGGCCCAAAATGTAAACTCCCCACAAAATATCGTTAAGGAATGATTATTGAGCATAAACCCACACAATAATATTAATTAACTAATGAACCATGTAGGAAATGTAACTTCCTAACAGAAATAATAATATCTGGTAAATATTATAAGGACAGCAGCGCTGACCTTCGGCCCTGTGAAATAATTAAACCTGACAAATTTTATAAGGACAGCAGCGCTGACCTTCGGCCCTGTATTCTGAATAAAAAAAGGCAAAAATTCTTACCTCAAAAAAATGCATCATCTATATCTGCTCTTATCTTTCGCCACAGCTTCATGCAATGCTGGCGTATATATATATATATATATATATATATATATATATATATATATATATATATATATATATATATTCTTGCAAGGAATGCATAGGAAAAATACTTTAAATTGAAATAAATGCTTTTTCTTCGAAAGAGTGGAAAAATTCTTTAAATTGAAATCAATGCTTTTTTTAAAGGAGTTACTTTATAAAAAATTATTATTGTGGCATTTTTTTAACAATTAATTACAATTATCATACATTATTAGATGTGCGCAATGCTGCGTCTTTACCTTCTACAACAATACATATCGTCCCGAATCGTGACCAGAGTCGCGAGAAGAGCACGCCGCCGACGCATGCCGACTTCTGCTCAGTACAACCGTCCACTCGCTACTACTGTCGACTGACTACTACTGCAGACAGAGTACAACTGCTCCTGCCGACTCGCTACATGGTACTGTTCCTGCCGACTCGCTACATGCTACTGCACCAGACTGCTACTACTATCCAACTGTCGACTCGCGCGGTCAAGCGCAGACTAGCAACGATAAATAACTCTCTGGTCAGAGATTCTGTCATGCCTCGCCATCGCTGGTAATGAATACATACGTGTTTCAAGCTGCACTCAACCTGTCCACACCACTGGCTCCAGCTGTCACCAACGGTACACCAGCCATTTAAATGGTGTTGTTTTACTTCTATGACTGTATTCAATCCTCAACAACTTAAAATACTTTCATAGAGTAAAAAATTTTAAAAATAATAAAATTGTCTGACAATGGCCTTACAAGAGACCGAAACGGTCTCCAAGTGAAATATAAGCAACTTTCATACTCAGAATGAGATTTCCACTGTGCAGTGGATTGTGCGCTGATATGAAACTTCCTGGCAGATTAAAACTGTGTGCCGGACCGAGGCTGTAAGTCGGGATCTTTGCCTTTCGCGGGCAAGTGCTCTACCATCTGAGCTACCCAAGCACGACTCACGCCCCGTCCTCACGGCTTCACTTCTGCCAGTACCTCGTCTCCTACCTATCAAACTTTACAGAAGCTCTCCTGAAAATCCTGCAGAACTAGAGCACTTGCCCGCGAAAGACAAAGGTCCCGAGTTCGAGTCTCGGTCCGGCGCACAGTTTTAATCTGCCAGGAAGTTTCAACTTTCATACTCGCTCAGTGTAGACTGTTTTATTGTAATAATTTGAATGTATTCTGGGTAATTTGTGCGCCGGAAGTTGCACTCCCTCAAGACACATAATCAGTCCCTAACTTCAGTACTTGACCTTTAACATAGGATTGTGACAGCATTTAAAATACGGTCAATAATTATACGAAATCTCAAAATTAAGTTTTGTTAGCCTTGGAAGCCGTTGGACAGGCAGCCTACAAACCCCGGATGATTTTAACCGTGGCCCGCATCTCGTGGTCGTGCGGTAGCGTTCTCGCTTCCCACGCCCGGGTTCCCGGGTTCGATTCCCGGCGGGGTCAGGGATTTTCTCTGCCTCGTGATGGCTGGGTGTTGTGTGCTGTCCTTAGGTTAGTTAGGTTTAAGTAGTTCTAAGTTCTAGGGGACTGATGACCATAGATGTTAAGTCCCATAGTGCTCAGAGCCATTTGAACCATTTTTTTTATTTTAACCGTTTAGGAACGTAGATTGCTCTCAGAAAGCCTTTCCACAGTATTTACTACATCATTCATATGGACTGAGATTAAGAAAGCTCCCTTGTGGTATTTCGTAATTATGTATAAGGACGCCAATATCCATTCTAACTAACGACTCTACCGAAGTCTCTTTCCACGGTTGTGTTTAGGACTTGACATTGCAAGTGAATGGAATTTTCTCTCCGTTTCGGTCGACTGAAGCAGTGGTCAAATCGGGGAGGGGGGGGGGGGGGAGGAGGAGGGTTGGTTCGTCTTTAGGGTTGCTTCAGCCTGCGCTCGGAGAACGACGCCAGACAAGTGTGAAGAATCGCCGTGAAGTGGCCATTGTGGCGGAGAGTCGGCTCCGTGGGCTACAGCCTCATTTCCCAGGCGTCCATTTAAGGAAACGAATGGCTCTGCGATGCGACGGTCGTCAAAGAAAGGCCAGCGGATCGGGCACGGCGAACGACGGGATGGGCGACAAGAAACCGCCTGGACGGACGGTGAGCTCGGGCAGTTAACGCCCGGCTGGACACGTGCGTGTTTTACGGCGGTCCGGCTGTTTACACACAGAGGCCATTACACGGTGCGTCACGCCCGAGAGACTACCTGCCTCTCATCCGGGATTCTCCGACCGGCAGGCAGCACAGTAGCTAGCAATAGAAATGGACCCGTTCGCTCGAGTATTGCTTATACGCCGAGAACACAACGCAGGCTTATTCCTATGGAAACTCTGTATAATGTTACGCTGAAGGTGAAAGGAAGGGTTTCTCCGACCGGCAGGCAGCACAGTAGCTAGCAATAGAAATGGACCCGTTCGCTCGAGTATTGCTTATACACCGAGAACACAACGCAGGCTTATTCCTATGGAAACTCTGTATAATGTTACGCTGAAGGTGAAAGGAAGGGATCTTTTCATGATTGGAATATTGTAAATTAGCTACTTCAATTTGTTATAATAAAAGCGTTACTGCTAGCCAATGAAACCGGGTTAAAAGCCGTGAGCTGTCTGGGGAAGTTAATCTTGCATTACTAAGCAACTGTTTCTGCTGGTAACTAGTCTAGGTTTACCACATTACCAATCAGACTAACATATATATATATAAAAGTAGAATTTAAATAAAAAGAAAGAAATCAGTTTATATTTGGAAATTTATTTTAAGATTTATCATCGAAATTTCAGCATATTATAAGTGAGTTATACTGAGCTGGTGCCGTATTTACGATTGTGAAAATGTGAGATTGGAATCTTACGGAACACATAAAATATGGAGCCAAGATTGGGAGACTGGATATAACACTGCATTCATAAAACAACACACAAAGGATTGAAACACATGCAAGAGAAAGTTAACCACAACCAACAGATTCAAATTTTCAGTCAAAGAAATTACGTTCGTAGCACAATCCTGTCCGTCATGTAATTACCACACACTGGTATACTAAATTCATATTAACTCTTTGTGAAGTCTTCCCAAGAAGAATAGCTGAGGGCTACTTTGATGATTACACCACATGCTTCACGTGGTCAACTTGGTTTACAGAAAGCGTATAACTCCACAATAATTTAGATAATAAAAATAAATTAGATCGAAAAGCAATTGACAAAAGAAAAACCTTGAACTGGTTACTAACGTCTTACTGTTAACCTGACGGGTCAAACAGTTATATAAGCACGTGGTACTGGTCTCACAAAGTAATGACAAAGCAACTACCGCAAAATAATCTGAACTTGACACGAGAATTACACTCCGCTGCAATTTAAGATAGCATTAGATATTTTAGAGCTAAACCTGAAATCACGGTGATTAAACTTTCAGTTAGGCTGAACTTAACAAATCCATTGTCCTACGGACTTAGCAGACACGCGCTTCGCCGGAGATCTCACCATTTCAGACGCTCGCCACTGCCAGACTGCAACTGCCTACTGCCAGACTGCAACTCTGCTACTACCAGACTGCCACTGCCTACTACCCAGCGTGCTTCCTGAGAGTGGCTCACAAAGACAAACGGAAGGGGCCAGAGGGGCAGCTTCCTATACCAACATGACAAGGGACGGACCGGACCATACTAAGAATAGAAACCTCTTTGCTTTTAGGAACCGTAGCTACCTGTTCCGACGTTGGTCCTACTGTTCTCTAGCAGACAGCCTTGTCTGCTACCCTCAAGCATGCAACTACAAACACATTTGATCATTCATCCTCTCACACAGAAGGGAAGGGGGATGACAGTATCTTATCATATACAGTATATAACAGAAAGCGGATGTAGGTTCCGTATGAGACTGTGTGACATGAATTACATATATACTGTGTTTTAAAGTGTAGTAGTGTGACAGATCGTTCTTGTTTACGTGTAAAAGTAACACGTTCCACTACTCAGTCTCCTCCCAGATAGTCAGAAACGCCATAGTAAATTTAGAAGAGGAATTTATTCCATAAAAGACAACAAATTTGAGAAATTAAACATGAAAGGAATCCAACAGAGACCATTCATAACCCCAACGCTCCGGGAAAAGACTGTGCAGGGAATTTTCTGGCCATGCTAGGACATTCCCAAGCAGGCTTCTCACACCCTACTTAAACCAAAAGTGTAAAGAAAAGGCAAAAGGTCACCAGCTACTTGCTAAAACACAATAATTTCAAACATCTTTACAATCTACCAATTTCAAAGAGAGAAAAAAAAAACACACAATCTGTGACACCTATTTAAAAGATCGTGTAGACCTAAATCGGTCAGCAAGTAAAAACAATGGTTCCTGTGTCATTAATATGAAAACAATTTCTGGTTGTTACCCTTATGGAGTTCACCAGTATTTGCTCATTGCAAGAGCCAACTCATCACAGGAAAATTTATGACTGTTTATTAACAAGCAAAATTTATGAAAATAGCAAAGGTGCCACAGCAATTAAAAAAAGAGCATGAAATAACATCAGTATTATAAAGCAGAACATTACAATGCACAATTCGCAAAAGCAAAAAAATTGGTAAGAAAAAAAAACATTTTTTACAAAGTGGTTATCGCAAAAAAAATTCTATATCTTACAAAACTAATAATTTGTAGAATTAAAATAACTATGTGGCACTAATTTAATCACTCTACTATATTTCAATTAGCTAGCAAACGATGAGCACTGTGTCATTATACTGAAACTACAATAATTATGTGATTGTTACCCTTAAGGGGTTCCTCACAATAAATATGCCCCATGCAAAGGCTAATCGATCACAGTCCAATGAGAATGAATAGCAATCTGACTGATAAACGAAGCAATGCCACTGCAATGAATTTACGAAACAAAATATCACAAATCTAATACATAACACAAGAACAAACATTGATCAATAAAACAGTACAATAGTCAACATCTAAAACAAAACTCCAATAAATAAAACACCTGCAAAATACAAGAGTCAAAGTCTTGAAAAAAACAATAAATAGAACACCTGCAAAATACGAGAGTCAAAGTCTAAAAAAAATAATAAATAGAACACCTGCAAAATACAAGAGTCAGTCTAATAAACAACAATAAATCGAGTCCCTGCAAAACACACGAGTCGAAGTTTCTGTGACAGAATCACACGTATATGCATTGAACTAAGAACCGTATAATCACTGTTCACTGATACACTCACTAGTTCCACTGTTCCGAGGCACAATATAAGGGGAGGGGGTTCGTCGCCGCAGCTGTCAGTAGGGATTTTTGTCCATCTGTTGCGTGCAATCCCGCCGTCTCTGCCCTCTCATGAAGTTTCTCTTGGTGGTCTGTGTCACGTACATCTCGATTTGGTTCCATGTTTGTGTTGTCAAATTCGTGCGGTATCCTCGATTGACACGCCAGGTTGATATTCCTGGGCAGGGATGACACTTCAATGGCTCTTCTTTTGTGCCACCCTTAGCGACCAGAGAACATCGAACCATGATTTACTGTCGCTTGACAGTGGGCATCCGTCAGGAGATGTTGATAGGTGTCGTTGAAGTCTGCCAGTTTCTCTGGACAGTATGTGTCAAAAGGCTCCACGCCCTTTGTGTTGTTACATTCTTGAGTTATCCTCAATTGGCTCGCCAGTTTGATATTCCTGGGCAAGGATGGCGCTTAGTGGCTCTTCTTTTGTGCCACCCTTAGTGACCAGAGAACATCGAACCATGATTTACTGTCGCTTGACAGTAGGCATCCGTCAGGAAATGTTGATAGGCGTCGTTGACGTCTGCAAGTTTCTCTGGACAGTACCTGTCAAAAGCCTCCACGCCCCTTGTGTTGTTTCTCCGCGGCCGTCTCGTCACGGTCGCGTGCGTGTGGTGCGTTGCCAGCAGATGGATTTCCGCGCGGTGGACCGCTCGCCCATCTCAGGTCAACGCCTTCACGAAGGGTCGCACGGGGCGGCCGCCCATTAGCTCCAGGTACAAGGGAAAGTGTTTGCGGCGGCCCTTTGTTGTCGGCCGCGCTCCCGAAGTGGCCTGGCTGACAGCGTGTCCTGCTGGGAAACCCGCCAGTTTACAACTAGTCCGGCTGCTCCCGCTGTCTCTTAAGAGTTTTGCCGGTTCGCTTTCACGTTCTCAACTGCATTCACAGAAATTTTTCATCATTCTTATGTGATTACACAATGTCATACATAATACCACTTAGTATTGTCTTTCACAATTTTTAAGAACAAAGTGAAACTTAATTAATTTTTTTTATAGAAATAATTAGATGAATCGACAATATAAAATAAAATTTAAATGACTTGACCATGTAAAAAAAAATAAAAGTGAAATGACTTGACAATGTAAAAAAATTAAAATTAAATGAACTGACAATATAATATTTAAATCCACATCACTAATGTGGTTCACTTACGTTTCAATAAATCAAGTGCTACTTATTAATTCACTAAAATGAATAGGATTATCCCTTGTTCAAGTATAGGTCAGGACAGCATAGTGTTCACATGTTATTTACACACACACATGCACATCTGTTGTCTATTCTACAAACTAACTACCCATAAACATGCATTACTCATAATTCTACTTCTATCCACTCCTAGTTAAGCCCACAAGCTACTCCAATTCTATTTCAACACCGTGTATATACCACTACAGCAATGTTCTAATTCACCCTCTTCTTGACACTCGCGGCATACGTCTTGTCATATAATGAATATGGAGACTTTCCTTAAACATACACATTAAAAAGAACAATGGTTATTTGCACACCAAAACATTTATACCAGTACACACACCTGAAAAGAGACTCGCAATTATACATTTATCATACTCATATATTCACACATAAAACAGTAAGAAAATTTCATCTAAAATTACGTTATCACAAGAATTAATCACACAGATGGCTCTGAGAAGGTTAAAATGTCTGCACTATACAAGTTATACTACATTTTCTTACCCATTTTGCTGTGATTTCGTTCCTTCTTTAAGTTACCTTTCGCTTCCAAATCAGTTATTTCGCCTGTGGTGGTTATTCTGGATTCATTTCTCATGAATGGCAAAATTGTGGTCACCTCTATTCTGTAAAACAGTATCATCTTAACATATTGAACTTACAACAGACACAAAAGATTCGAATCCTCCTGTAGTTTAAATGACAAATGTTTTGCTTCATCCTTATTACCTTAAACAAAGCTTTCCTTCGTTCCCATAATCAAAATTATTTAATCATCCTCTACCTTCAAGAGGGAAATTTCCTCAGTACAAATCATATAGGCTGCAGTGCATCCCGCACCAGCGAAAACAGTAGGCTGTAATGCTCACAGCATCAGCAAAACACATAAACGTCGCTTTTCTGGGACAAGTATTAACGCAGAATAAGTTTTCCAGGCTTTGGCTCAACATCAATCAAGACTACAAAAAGGATCCATATTTCCGTTCCATTCTCCATTTGCTGAAAAACTGCTCGTATTTGACTACCACAATAATATTTCAGAACCACGTAAATTACACAAACCACAATTCTTCTTTCACCTTGAAGGGAATCAATATACTTACGAAATCCACAGATAGCACTTTACGTACTCAGCTATAAAGAACAAAAAATACATATATCAATATTAACATATCATCGCATATTGAGAAGCCAATGGTTAAACAATCGTATTATCGCATCCTGTTTTCAAGATTCCAAACTTACTCATTCCTTTCTCAGAGTTCTCCTATCTTAAAATATTCATACAGCATGCATACTATAGTAAGAGATCCTCATTTATACTGACAGATATAGAATAGTAATAGATAGATAGTAGCACTGAAAGCAGAAAATCGGAAACAAGGCTACTAACAGCTGGGGACCTGGGTTTGCCAGACCCATAATACCCACAGATCGGATATTCCCCTGAGTTTTTGCAATAATTCAACACAGATCTTGCTTCCCTCAGGAGCGACTCTTTTCAATTGACACAAAAAAAACATAAACAGCATTTCACTCGTTCACAAAGAAACCTTTTATCTTCACATTTGGAACCAACCTAAATCCTAATTGCACAAGGAGAAAAAAAAATTAAAACATCACTTCAATCAATCACATAGAAACATCTTTATCATTATTTTTACCAACATATTATTCAAAATGCATACGTCACAAATTTGAACTAATCAATTCTTTCTCCTCACCGTGTTCATCGTAGTAACGATGCTGGTTGCCGTACCTGTTGCGTTCACGATCTTGTCCATGTCCTCGATCATTTCTGTTGTTCCACCTGTGCTCGCGAGTGTTACCCCTGTTTCTATACGGCCGGTCCCGATTATTGTTCCGTTCGCATTGCGACGACCGGTCACGCCGTTGATTAGTACTACGGCCACGACTGCGATCGCGCTGCTGTGCCCCATAATAACTTTGTGCCTGATTAGGCGGGCATTCTGCTGTATTATATTCCAACTCTTGGAGAAGTGTTTTAAACGTTTCCACGTCCTCTTTGCATCGTCCCGCAAGAATGACGTGGCGCAAGTGCATCGGCAATTTGGTGATGCATATCCTAATTAGTTCCGCAGGCCCGTATGGGTCGTATACAAATTGATTTTCCTGCAGCATGTGATTGAATAGGCGTGCAGGGCTGCCGAAACCAGGCTGGTTCAGCTCGTGAATCGCTAAACTGTTGTCCGCTATTGTGTTGCTAACGGATGTGGGACAATGCGTTTCCGCCTCCTGGACCCTTGAGAGTACCTGCTGGTGTTCCCTTTGGCATTCTTCTCTCAGCGGTTGGAAATTCCTAAGTAGCTGTTCTTCGCTCTCTTTAGATTCGATATCACCACTCCGCTTGCCCTGTTCTACGGCTTGCAGACGGTCATCGATTTGTTCAAATGTACGGCCTAATTCTTGGATCGATTTATCTGATTTCTGCGTCATTTGTTCGTCTAGCTCTCGGATCGATTTTTCTGATTTATGCGTCATTTGTTCGCCTAGCTCGCGGATCGATTTTTCAAATGATTCTTTTTGTTCTCGGAACGATTTTTCTGATTTTTGCGTCATTTGTTCGCCTAGCTCGCGGATCGATTTGTCAAATGATTCTTTTTGTTCTCGGAACGATTTTTCAAATGATTCTTTATTTTGTTGCAATAAGGCTTTCATGAGTTCTGCCAAATCAATTTGGTTAGTAGAAGGCAAATTTATTTCTGGCTCTGCTGTGAGCCCGTTCGTGCTGTTTTGCATTTCGTCTGAAGTATTCCCCATTGCATTTTCGGAACCGCCCGACGCGTTAACATTCGAAATCAAATTATCCCCTTGGTCCATGTTGCTTAAGTTGTCGGACCGCTTACTTTTAGTTTGGTTACGTGTCTGCATTAGTTCAATTTATACCCAGTACGCAACACACTAATCACAGTAAATGTATCCCCCAAAAATTTCGACAGTTACACGAAAGGTACCCAACCTAGTACACACTTTTTCACACGCAAAACAAATTTTTATCTTTGATCGAAACAGTAGAATTTACAAGCGAGAGAAAAAAACACACATATAAAACACACACATATAGAACACACAAATATAGAAAACAAAACAAGACAAACAACACAACGCCGATCAACAACGCCGTGAATCTTTTGAAAGTCTGCTCAGAAACAACGCAGAAGTTGTTTGAGCGCATATAATGAATTCTCACTACTGTTTTTGTAAATGATGAAAGTCTATGTGAATGCAGCTGGCCGCTAACTTGGTGTAATGTTTTGTCTGTACAGAAGTGTATCTGTCGCCTTTATCGCTCTTTCACTCTCTCTCTCTCTCTCTCTCTCTCTGTCCTTTATCTGTGTACAGTTTAAATCTATTATTTACATGAAATCAGCCAAGTAGAATCTCTGGTGGAGCCCCTCGTCTTAATATTCAGCGGCTGGCTTGCTAGAAAAGATCTTTGCATTTGTTATTATTATTAAGCGCTGCATTCAGTTGGGAAAATCGATCGTTTGAACAATTCGTTCAGTTTACGACAGATCTAAAATTTCAGATGTGGACGAAGCCTTTTTGGACGATTTATAAAAACTCAGAGATTGCAGGCTCTCTCCGTCACAGCTGAAACTTCCCAATTAACTACAGGGCCCAGACAATCATCAATGATTCAGCCAGAGAACTCATTCGTCATTCACTCTAGAATAAAATGGTCACAAACCTTATTTCTGAGGAAAATTGTCTATTGAATCCATTTCCGTACATGTTCCGTTTTCTGTGGATTTTCAGTCTCATGAAATTGCTTTTACAGTCTTTCTTTCTCTTGACCTATCACGCTAGCGGCACAAACTTTCCTATATCGCTTTAGCGCGAAGAAGAGTAAATAAATCTCTTTTAGCAATCCGAAAAACTCCCAACCGATACTTTCCGAAGCTGTTCCTTTCTCTCTCTATCCTCACCATCGAGCATACATCTCCGTACCTCTGTTGTTCCCCAAAGAATAAACGTACTAGAAAAATACCTTGGCGTCGACGAGCTGTCGGCGCATATATTACTAGGAAATCTGATCAGATACTTTTCAAACGTAAATAAATGTGGATGATTTGATTGACCATTATTAATTATTGCGTGGTAGAGGGTAATTTTCCGTGGGGAGATTACAATGCCCCTCGCAGCGAGCGAAGTTTGTGAGCTCAATTTTGATTCACCGAACACACTTCGCGAGCTATCTATTAGCGTGGATAACCCGGAAGTGATGATTGTCAGTCCTCCGACTGAAAAAGAATATTATTTTTGAAACAGACGAAGAAAAGAAATGTTGAAGACAGAAGAAATGAAGAGACAGGTACCGCGACTGTATTGCTTTTACTGCATCTAGGTGTTATGTTTGCTGTGCACAACCAAGGAAGATGATCTTTCATGAACTGATGTCAGGGTCTACCCATCCGGGAACTTTCTTAAGCAGGGAAACCTTGGAAAACCTCTTAAGCTTAGACCCCCAGCCTACGGTACATAGAAGATAGGAAAGCCTATAGAAGAACAAAAATAATTTTGAAATTCATCTCTAAAGGAAAGACAGGGATCAATTTGTATCACGATTTGGAGAAGAGTGGTTTGTGCCTCTAGCAAAAAAAACGTTTTACAATAAATAACGTAAATTCTCGTTTTACAATCTTGCTCCAAGTACAATATCTTGCGGTGCTAAACTCCCCCGGGTCTTACATGTCCCCGACGTCCACATTTGTAGTCGGTCTTCTACGCGGCCCCCTTTGTAGTTGATCTTCTACGCGGCCCACAATGGGAAGAGTAGAAGGAACAGGGATACTCGAATTCACATGCAACATTCATTCCAAAAGAATTAGCAATGACCAAAAGGAAAACTCTTCCTGTAAGAGAACTGATTAGATTGCACCGTCCAAGATTCTCCTTTTTGAAAGCAAAATCCTTATGGCTTCATGGATCCTTTTTGTTACGACGTACTTCATGGAATTCAACTCTTAATTAATGATGTTGCCAAAAGCATCATCCGATTCACTCTCGTTTGACTACTCCTTTTGACTTTGCCTCCACACTTGTACTTATAAGTCCAAAAGTTCTAACAGATTTTCTATCCCTGATTTGTTCTTCGTAATTTAAAGGATTCATGTAACGTACTATAGATTTTGGATTCAAATCATCGAATAATGGAAGACATCATCCATATTTCCTTGATAAGTCATATAATTTAGCTATACTCAAAACTTTTTATTCTAAATACATATATTTTTACGCTTGAGTGCTGAAATGTAAAAGTTATTAGCATTGAGGAATGCGGATTCGCTTCTTTCATTTACTCTCTGATTCATACTGTGTTCATCCATGTTCATATATGGAAATGGATTTTCCAAACAAAATTCCCAAACGAACATGAACCATTAAATTACTCCTAATTCTATGAATATTACTTTTTTTTAATCATTCATTAATAAATTAAAAACTCTTAACTTCTAATTATACCACCTATTCCTTTTAAAGTTCAACACGCGTTTGGTGCGAGTCTCTTACAAAGCATATCTGTGTCGTCTCTATCGATTTTAATTCTCGCGCCGACGTCAACTGTTTTGCGCGGGAAATTATCTTTGCGGCGTTAACCGTCACTCACAATTCACTACCACAACACATTCCTTCACACGTTTACACATCTAAGCGTTCACATGAGATTATATATGAATATTCACTCGGAACCTTTTTTCATTATTCAGCGTCATTTGTGGGAAACATTTCATTCTTGATGACATTAGCAATGCTAAAGTTCTATGTTCATCCAAACCACAGGTGAAGCCTATCTCCACTATCTTCTTTACAACACTCGATAATAATAGTTAGTCACTATTTCTATACTCTATGTCACTGATTAACTATTTCAATTTACAGGTTTCTATCACTACACACACACAGTTTATTATTATTTTTTTTACGAGCGTTCATTTCTGTCACTCGGAACACCATTCCTCACTATCTTCTAATCTTCATTATATTTTTTTAAGTCGTTATGAGAAAATAACCCTTTTATTTTGTTCGATCCCGGGTATGCTATGTCACGACCAACAATGGGGAGCAGTATGGGCTTGTAGAGGATTCGATCAAACCCCATTTCAACATGCGATCTATTTCTTTTTGAACTTGAGCCTTTAACCTCCAGGGAACAGGATAGAAAGTTCTACAATATGTTTCGTGCGGCTTAACGTAGAGATGGCATATGTATCCCTTAATAACTCCTGGCCTTTCATCAAACACGTTTTCATACACTAATAATAATTCTTTGAGCTGCTTCTTCTGATCTTCAGTAATGCAGTCGGATTCATTTAACTTCTCATACACTAATTGACCGAAATCTCCTTTGACTTGGACCTCATTATTTACGTGCTGTTTAGAATTCTGTGCAGTCCTGATTACTTGCACACTGATCCCACTATTATATTTTCTGGTAAGGCTTTCCTTTTTCAACAAGTCCAACTCAATTTCTTGTTTATTTACATTTAACCAAATTTTTCCTGTTTTAAAATCTATTCTGCATCCGTATTGACGTAGGCTGTCGACTCCGATAATGCAGTCTACCACCAAATTTTTTACAACAAGGAATGTGCTTAATATTGCTACATTTCCGACTTCTACACTAAGTAGTGACTGCACTTTTACATTAGCCGATCTAGCCCCAACGGCGCCTATTATTCTGCAATTTTGAACTGGAAAAATTGGTACTCGTCTTATATTTCTGATCTTGTTGAATAGAGCCTCCGAAATAACATTTGTGGTTGCAGCTGTGTCTAAAACCGCCACTGTAGGTACAGTCTCCAAAATGACTTGCACTTCGGCTACTGCCACCTGTTCCTTATCCTCATCTTGGAGTTCTAAGTCCTCGGTCAATTCATCTGCCAGTAATCGTCCATCATTATACGTTAGCATGGGTACACATATCCTGTTGCCCCTCAACCTATTGTTGACCGCTCCTCCGGGGCACGAGTGGGTCCTTACAAGTTTGTTGGATTTTGATTCGCCTGTTGGTTGACATCGTCCGTCACTTCGGTAATTACCGGTTGATTCGCAGATGTCCGTCCCCACTGATGTTGGTTGTTTGAGTTTATTCCCCCCGGTTGATTCCACTTTCTATTACCGTTATTGTTCCAAGCTTGCGGTCTGAAATTCCTTTCGTTTCCCCATACGGGATTGTATCGTTTCCCATTCCTGTTGTTCCTTGGAGAGCCCCTCGCAAGACTATTGCCGGTATTATTATTGAGATTTTGAGGGGTTTCTCCACTATTTATCGATCTCTGTGCGTTCCCTTGCCTACCATTTGCCGGAGGTTCTATCTCCCTATATTGGAATCTATTGTTACGGGCTTTCTGGTTGTTCTCTTCTATAATGTCTATATGATCTAACGTCGTGAGGAACGACTCCAAGTCTTTATCGTTCCCGTAAATTAATTGATTCCGTATGTTAGTTGGTAATCTTGCCTTAAGTATGTTTATTATATCTGGCAAAGGCATAGGTCTGTCCCAATATCTGGTTTTATTTATATATTTTTCAAAATACTTCCTAAGGCTTCCCTTTGAAAAAGAGAAAGGCTCTGGGTAGAGCACCTCCTGCCTTAGGCGTTCCTGTACCCCTTCTGACCAGAACTTTGCTAAAAACGCTTTCTCAAAATCGTCATATGTCGAGCAAACAGAAGTCATGTCCGAGGCCCAGATCGCCCCCGAACCTTGTATATACCCAGTAACGAAACTGATCTTCTGCCACTCCGACCAATTTCTGGGTAGCACTCCTCTAAAACTTCGAATAAAAACAATCGGATGGACCCCCCCTTTTGTCAGTGTTAAAAATCTGAAATTGCCGATGCTTTATCATTTTTTCTTCGGCATGGCAAAGGCTTTCGTAATCTCCGTCAGATAAAACTTCACGCGAACAACTAGCTCGTGGCAATTTAATATTTGAGTTACTTACACAAGTCGGTATTGTGTGCGAATGTGCAGTAACTGGCTCTATAGTCGCTGGCAACTTCTGCTGCTGGCCTGTATTCATTTGTTCTGAGCCTTGTTGTGAAACGCGTATCGACTCTGCGATCGTTTGTTTCCAATGCTCGAAATCAGCACCTAACTGCTGTCGCACTTCCTCAAGTCCTTTAGCAAACAAATTCTCTTCCTGTTTGCCGCATAGACTCTGGAATGCTGCTTTAACATTTTGCTCAACGTTTTCACACATTAGCCTTTTGTTTTCTAATGCGATTTCGGATAATTTACCCGTTAATACATTAATTTGGTGGTCTATAACGTCTTGACGTTCTGTCAGATGTTCGACACTTTCCTTTAGGTTAGTCTGCGTACGTGCCAATTCAGGAAGTTGCGCAATTGCACATGACATGGCATCTTGCTTTTGTACTAATTGCGGAACCATTTCCACCTGTTCCCGTACGGTATCTATCTTAATGGCCACATACTCCTTCATTTCTACACGTACGCGGTGAGTAGATTCCTCACATTGAGCTTTAACCAATTCTATTTGTGCAGTTAATTTTCGTTCCGTCTCTTCGGCCTGATCTTTAAGTTCCTTTGTCTTTGCCTCTATCCGCTGCTCTAATTCGGAAAAACTGTCGTGTAACTGCTGCTTAATCTCAGCTTTCAGATTTTCCTGCCCCTCATTAACTGAGGCGAACTTCGCGTTAATGTCGTTTTTCAAATTTTCCTGCCCTTCAGTAACTGAAGCTAATTTTGTATTCAAATGATTTTGCCCTTCAGTAACTGAGGCTAACTTCGCATTAATGTCAATTTTCAGATTTTCTTGTCCCTCAGTAACTGAGGCTAATTTCGTATTCATATTATTCATGGTCTCAGTTAACATCTGCATCTGCCTCATGATAATTACTAATGGATCTAATCCAAGTTGCGTACTTGCTGTTACATCTCCAACCGTGTCTACAGGGCGTTCTATCGCGCTATCTGTAGCGATCTGTTCTATAACACTTCTTACTACATCACTATTCTCCTCAGTGCTAACAGCTGAAGGCTGTTGCGTGTTGCTCTGCTCTACTTGACTCATCTTAAACATTGCCCTAGTTAAAACCATATAAATGTTCTATCGTCAATATGTATATATCTCCCTTCACACAATAATACTTCTGTGGCTACTTTCTTATAGTACTTATACAGGTAAATGGAACTAGGGCAGTTCAATCAATCTACGTCTGGCATGAACACAATTAGTAAATGTTCAAATCTACGTCTACTTCCAGAATACTAGCAAGCTTTGAGAGGTGGCATGAGCCCCCTCTCATATTTCTATCTTACGATTCTCCTCTCTAGTTGCATGCGGTGGAGGGTTGCTTTTCCTTAACACGCGTACTTCCCACGCAGCGTCTCTCGTCACCCGGGTGGGCCGGTGACAGGCGGGCTCTGTGGAACGGGAGAGAGTTAAGCCGACGTGTGTGAGGCAGTCGAGTGAATGCTTTTCAGACGCCGACATTGTCAAGAGACACGCCCGCTGGGGTGTGAAGTAGCGGCTGGGCTAGAGGTTCCGTTACTTCAGAGAAACTTTGCGAAAACACTTTCTGGCGGGCTACCAGCGAGGCGTGGGAATGACTTGTGTACCCACGCAGTTGTGGCGGGAAAATTCCCGCACTTTCTGCAAAATCAGCACAGAAATTGGCGCCAAGAATCTCCATTGGTGGAATGGTAGTGCTCCGGCAATGGAATGGAATTTCCGCCGGTTTTCGAGTTGCTGATTGGAACGTAACCACGGCCACTGTCGTGGGGGCGGGAATGTTCGGTGTTCGGCCTGTACGGGTGCTCTGGGTAGTCGGCAGTCGCCTTTCGGTCGAGGACGTCGTAGCAGCCAGCCCTCGCCTGCGGTACGCCAGATCGTGTTCTGGGAGATAAGAAGACTGTTGGTAATGTACGTCCGCAGCACCGGCAGATAGGGATTTTTCCTAGGTGATAATCAGAGCTCAGCAGAGCGCGCCTGTTCATCCTTTTCTAACTGTGTTCAGTTTCGAGTAACAGCAATTACTATTGGGTTAGCTGTGTGTCTCTCTTGAGATTTGAGTGGAAAGGAATTGGCTCCACATACCACTTCGTCTTAAACCTCAGGATCTAAGTTAGGGACAACTTCACCTTTATAGTGTTTGTATGAATCTCCAATTTTAGCCAATTTGATGATTTATAAATTTCCTGTGTTTCTTTTACTATTCTGTGTTTAAGCTTAATAAATCATATTGTTATTTTGAACAGAACTTTCATTCTGTTAATCGATAGAGCAACCCTATCATTCCTCACTATGCTAATGAAACCTTTGTTTATTTAACTTATGTATCAAATTAAATTATTGCAGGTGCCAAACTCTCTTCTACTCCACTAGCAGGGTTGATTAGAGTCAGTTCGCGTATTTTTTTTATCCTTGTGCAACAGCAAAAGTCGGAGTTAGAATAGGGGGGGCTTAGAGCATGATTTACACATGTGGATTCTAGTAGAATTTAGTGATAAATACACTACTAGCCCCGGCACCTCGCATAATATGGCGACCCTTGGCCTCGGATCTTTCCTGTGAATCTCTGATAAACAAACAGGATTCTTAGTAGGAACATTCAATTTTTTTTTCTCTCTATTTTTTTTAATGATTAATACCCAAGTTTTTTTTGGTAGTTCCGCGTTTAGTTTTAAGTAGCGGCGCATGACTACAGTTTTTGTTTTCAGTGTATATATATTTTTTGTTCGTTGTTTTTTTTTGTGTTTCGCTGATGTGGTGTCTGTACCGCATCGCACTTTGTCGGATTTGTGTGCGGTTTCTGTACCACATCAAATTGTGTTTGTGATTACAGCGTTGGAACAGCGTTGTTGAAATTTTATGTTTATGTGTAAAAAATATATGGAGTAGATTAATTTTATTGTGCATTTTAGATGAATTTGTTTTTTATGAATGATAACGAGAAGTAAGGCACGACTATTATCGGGCGAAGCTAAAACAAAAGAGGATAGCATAATGGATAAGGGGCAGTTTACTGACGGGAATAGGTTCGGAGATGAGATGGGCACATTTTTAGCAGGACAGGACGCCAGGGGCATTGATGAGGAAGGTGATTTGGACGCGATCTCAGAGCAGCGTTGCGGCCGTGATTATGATAGTGAAGTAGAGGATGAAACAGAGACAGGCACACAGGTCGAGACGGTAGCAGAAGTTTATAGTCAAACGAACGAGTGCAGACAGAGGCCAGCTCGGTCACGTCAGAGCTCTAGCGCCCAGGTGTCCAGAGTTACATCGCCCATGTTTGAAGAGGATCAAGAAGATGACGTAAACCCAATACTGAGCTTCCTACGATCAATGAAAGAAGAAGCTGACGAACAGCGTAAGAAGCAGGAAGAAGCTGACGAACAGCGTAAGAGGGAGAAGGAAGAAGAGGAGAAACAACGTAAGAAGGAGAAGGAAGAAGCTGACGAACAGCGTAAGAAGGAGAAGGAAGAAGAGGAGAAACAACGTAAGAAGGAGAAGGAAGAAGAGGAGAAACAACGTAAGAAGGAGAAGGAAGAAGCTGACGAACAGCGTAAGAAGGACACGGAGGCAATAATTTCGCATATAGGGGAAATTCGTGGGGAATTATTGACAACAAAGAAAGAATGTGGAGAAGCAAAACAAATGTCAACGGTAGCACAAAAAGTAGCAGGCCTTGCCAAAACTGCAGCAACAGGGGCAATGAAAGTCGCGGAAGCAACTTCTAAACTCGCAGGGCGCTTGCGACGTACAACACAATCCCACTCAAAATCCCTAGCATTCTTAAAAACTCAAGGTAATATCGCGGTTGCGAACTCCACGAAACGAATGGAAGAAGTAGAGAGTCGGATAGCAAAACTAGAGCAAAACGGGCACACGAGCACTGCGCGTTCGGATACCCATGATGGAGTACACAGAATTGTGTCTCCGAGGAAAAGCCCGCCGTGCTCTAGCCCAGTGACAGAGTGCGGAACTAACAATGCACACGCAGAAACAGCAAGTAATAGCTCCAATAATTATAGCCCACTTAGGAGAGTGAATTCTGAGTGCCACTTCCACTGTGATACAGAGGTTGCACATCACAGTTATCAGCAAGATAGAACAGGACACTCAGCAGACGTGCAAGTATCGGAAACGAGTGACAGCACCAGTGCGAGGATCAGACAGGATTTTGATCACAATCACTTCCTGTCGATACTGAAATTCCAGAAGTTCAAAGAAAATGGAGGGTCGATGCATCCGAAGAGCTGGGTGATGCAGTTTACAAATTCATTACCGGCATCATGGCCAACCCAGGCAAAATTAGAATTCATGTGTGGACACATCGAAGGCCAAGCCGCGGAAAAGATGCGGGGTGTGGCAGTGACGTGTCGGACTTATCAGGAATTTGTTGGTGCATTCCTGCGGACCTACTGGTCAAAGGAAACGCAAGATAGGATTAAAGAGGAAATAATATTTTGTCCTGAACTGGAAGTGTCCGGGCATAGGAGCGCAACCAAATTTCTTGATGATTTACTCAAGAAGAATCAATTTTTAGATAGTCCATATAGTAACGGAGAAATCATTAAATTTTGCTTTTCCAAATTGCCAGTTAGGTACCAACAGACACTTGTCGGCAAGTGTGGAGCTGACATAGAAGCATTCAAGATTCTATTGCGCGAACTCGAAGTAGTCTTTGATAAACAAGACGCAAAGGACAGGAAGAAGGGGCAAAGTAACAAATACCACCGGCCAGGAACAGAAGACGACAGCAGATTGCATAATCGCACTGGTCAGTTAGGAAACCAGGGTTACGGAAGTCAAGGTTACGCTATTCAAGGTTATGGAAACCAGAGACACGGAAACCAGAACGTCAGGGAACAGGGTCAATCCAGACAAGCAATCTGGGACAGGAGGAATGACGAACGGCAAAGCGACCGTAATTGGAGGGAGCGAAATCAAGGACAACAGGAGAACCAGGAGATTGAAATTAGACCTCCAAATCCTAATGCACGTCAGAGGAGGGGGAGTCTAAGAAGGGATTGACGCTAGTCCATAGGACTCCACCACTTCTCTCACATAAAGGAGTTCGTAGAATAGTAGTAGTGTCAGAAATGTACATAGTAGAATAGGCAAATATATGAACCTTTGTTCGGGGAACAATAATCGTTACATTAATAGATTAAGATTGCTAAAGTATTAACACGCTGCGTTGTCTTGCATAAGAATTTACTGCTGCTATCCTCTTTTTGTTTATGTTTGCGATCTCCAATGTCGATGGAGTAGGAGACACTACCTTTTCATGAGCAATGTTTTTTTTGTCCTTTCCTATCTGGTGTCCATGTTAAGGGATAAGGATGAGTGACGAGACGTCGCACAAACGGGCGCATACAAGAACGTGCTCTTAGAAGCGTTCTGAGAGGTCGTGATACGCTCCATAGCGGCCACAACCAGTTCGTGAGACGTTCATACCAATGCTTGCAGGCACGCGTCAGTGCACTGCACGATTGTGGTATATTGCGCGATTTCGAGGGTGAATATGGGCAGTATAGTTTTTGCAGAGCTGCGCCGGTATCGTTGTCTTGCAAGTCGGGGTGAACCTGTGAGCATTTGACTCTAATGGTGCCCTAGACGAGAGAAATGAGGGCATAAAAGCCTACCATGCTAATGTGCTGGTTGGGGATTTAGCGTGCTGCTCGTTTTTGTCACAGATGAATCACCAAGGAATTGTACTTGGATATTCGTGACATACTGTGTAGCTGGCGTGTGTTGGGTGTCTGAATCCTCAACAGGAACCAGTCCTGGCTTGGTCATATTACATTGCTTCTGGAAAGGTGTACTTCGATCGCGAAAACCGCTTCATATAGAGAAGGAAGTTGCAACTATAAATTTATTGTCGTGTATAGCCATGGCTAACCCAGTCTCTGGAGTTTCAGTGAGGCGTAATGAAAACTCGGAGGTCATGTCGTACGGCGCGCACATCACTGTCGTCAATAGCGGCGAGCAGCAAGACATCTCAGCGTAACAGGAACTATGTAAGGGTATTGTATAAGGTCAAAAAAAAAATAATAAATAAATAAATAAATAAATAAATAAATAAATAAAATAAAATAAATAAATAAATAAAGGGAAAGTACGATACTAGGATAAGTTAAACTGTAGGATTTAACAATAACTAGATTAATATTGTGGGGGTTTTCTACCACAAGTGTGGCGAGCGCCTGTTGAGTTGCTATTTTTCAGGTCACCAAACCACAGACCCGAGATGGAGGGACGACGGGCGAGCGAAAGTAGCGTAGTTGCATGTTCTTTATAGCACAGTAAAACTTAGACCTGCATAACAACATAATTTAATTAAAAGACGTAGAATGTAGATCGTTGGGATATGGTAGTTAATTCTTGAAGCATGTCTACTGTCGATCTATATAATTAATAGTAATATTAGTGCGGGCCCGCACATTTAGTTGTTCATCCATTACAAAGCATCAGTTATCACACACCATGTACTTACTGAGATCGGTCTCTACAGGTATATCAAAATAAATTATTTCCATGTCTAGATTAGATGTTATAATGATTGCCATAGATTAATAACTATAAAAGTAAAATAAGAGTGTCTGAAATGACAGACCATCAATGTTTCATTAGGTAAATTTATTATAACATAGAAGGTCATGGGAAAAAGTTAGGCATAAGACTTTTGTAAGAATTGTACAGATGACGAGGAACGTGGCAATGCAGAGGCCAGCCAGCGCAAAAACAAGAGGTCTTCGGCTACCTGCTAGAGGGCGAGCGTCCCGTCCTACACGCTGACAGTCACCCGGCTGCTTACCTGAGGGATTACACGGGACCCTCGCCCCGCCACAAGCGAAAGTGGGGCTGGCCGTTGACCCTGACACGCGACAGCCTGCTAGCTCTCCGGACGCGGCAGCCGCTTGGAGGGATTCCCTGCGGCAGACCACGTTGTCGTGAGTACACGAAGAAGATCACATATCGTGTCAGAACCTGCGCCTCATGTGCCTCAGGACAGAAAGGGACGCTCTATACTCACCTGTTTGGGTTTTTACAACTCACTAGCATTGGCCGATCTGCATACACAAAGCAGTATCGTGCCACACTAACAAATGTATGGTCTCATGTCTTACTTCTCCTCTCTATTAGAGAGCAGTTTTTAACAATAGTCGCTCCTAGTTCGATCCTGTATGGATGACCTCACACACTTGTGGAGTCACTCCACGTGCCATCATCCCTCGTCGAACTGCAATATTGGGAAACATAAAGTTCTGTCCAGCGAGAGAAGAGACCTAGACTAGTGATGTATCCCAACGAGTAGACCTCAGAGACAATTAATCGACGTGAGGAGAGCCTATCACTGTGTCTTCCTACCATACGGCCGTGATCATATGCGTGGGTCTGACTACAATCTCAACAGCGTACTGCAGACACTCCAGAACTCCCTATTGCTGTTGCCACAACGTAGCAACTACAACCGACGTTTAGCCTTATGTGATGTCAGTACAGTGGAATCAGTGAAGTGCCACGGATATTTCTAACAATGTGATTTAGTGCCTCATTCTCAGCACAGTCGTGAACTTTGTGCAATGTGCACGCACAATTTGATGCCCCATGAACCTTGTTTTTTTTGTTTTTCTTAAATTTCTTTCTCTTATGTTGTTTCTGTAATGTATGTTATACCTTGTATGCGTTTGTGTTTTACACTGTAATTCTTATTACAGATTACTGTATTGTTCTCCACATCATGTTTTTTTTGTATTTTGTGTTTATTGTTGTGTGTATGCTAACAGTGTGCCTGAAGTCCCCATAAACTGAAGCAGATACCACCACTGTCATTGTGAATGGACCATCAGTTCAGGGAACATTTTGTAAAGGTTATTCTTGCTGCAGGGAGACAGAATGAATCGGAGGTTGTAACTAGATTCTGAAAACTCACAAAGAGATTGTTAACTTAAATATTATCATGTGTGAGTGAGGTCAGGTTAGTTTAATGATTAAAATTGTTGTAACATCTTGGGCATTTAATTGCGGAGCACTCCAACTCTGATTGTAAAGAATAAACTGCTCCATATTTGGCTCAGATGCCCGGGCCATGTTTAGAGCGTGAATGTCTGCGTGAATCGGTGTTTGGAAGGGGCTCCCTGGGTATGGATGTGTGATGTGAGTGTTAGTGTTCCATATTAAGAAGGTGAAGTTGGCTACATCATAAATAATCCTCCCTCTATGAGTTGCATTTTTCAGTTGCAATGATCTTTTTTATAGAGTGCGGTATGTGGAGTCACTTTGTAAGATTGTTCTTGGGCGATTGACTCACTACCTTGCTCCTAAGTGAGCCAACCGCTCACCAATTACAATCTAAAATGGCGTAGGGGCAATGAGAGGTGGCATGAGCCCCCTCTCATATTTCTATCTTACGATTCTCCTCTCTAGTTGCATGCGGTGGAGGGTTGCTTTTCCTTAACACGCGTACTTCCCACGCAGCGTCTCTCGTCACCCGGGTGGGCCGGTGACAGGCGGGCTCTGTGGAACGGGAGAGAGTTAAGCCGACGTGTGTGAGGCAGTCGAGTGAATGCTTTTCAGACGCCGACATTGTCAAGAGACACGCCCGCTGGGGTGTGAAGTAGCGGCTGGGCTAGAGGTTCCGTTACTTCAGAGAAACTTTGCGAAAACACTTTCTGGCGGGCTACCAGCGAGGCGTGGGAATGACTTGTGTACCCACGCAGTTGTGGCGGGAAAATTCCCGCACTTTCTGCAAAATCAGCACAGAAATTGGCGCCAAGAATCTCCATTGGTGGAATGGTAGTGCTCCGGCAATGGAATGGAATTTCCGCCGGTTTTCGAGTTGCTGATTGGAACGTAACCACGGCCACTGTCGTGGGGGCGGGAATGTTCGGTGTTTGGCCTGTACGGGTGCTCTGGGTAGTCGGCAGTCGCCTTTCGGTCGAGGACGTCGTAGCAGCCAGCCCTCGCCTGCGGTACGCCAGATCGTGTTCTGGGAGATAAGAAGACTGTTGGTAATGTACGTCCGCAGCACCGGCAGATAGGGATTTTTCCTAGGTGATAATCAGAGCTCAGCAGAGCGCGCCTGTTCATCCTTTTCTAACTGTGTTCAGTTTCGAGTAACAGCAATTACTATTGGGTTAGCTGTGTGTCTCTCTTGAGATTTGAGTGGAAAGGAATTGGCTCCACATACCACTTCGTCTTAAACCTCAGGATCTAAGTTAGGGACAACTTCACCTTTATAGTGTTTGTATGAATCTCCAATTTTAGCCAATTTGATGATTTATAAATTTCCTGTGTTTCTTTTACTATTCTGTGTTTAAGCTTAATAAATCATATTGTTATTTTGAACAGAACTTTCATTCTGTTAATCGATAGAGCAACCCTATCATTCCTCACTATGCTAATGAAACCTTTGTTTATTTAACTTATGTATCAAATTAAATTATTGCAGGTGCCAAACTCTCTTCTACTCCACTAGCAGGGTTGATTAGAGTCAGTTCGCGTATTTTTTTTATCCTTGTGCAACAGCAAAAGTCGGAGTTAGAATAGGGGGGGCTTAGAGCATGATTTACACATGTGGATTCTAGTAGAATTTAGTGATAAATACACTACTAGCCCCGGCACCTCGCAGCTTTAATAAAAAATTATAGATCTGGCCTTTTTTCTGCGCCCAGCGTGCTGTTTATCTGTGTAGATTTGACTGCGAGTATTTCTTCTCTTTCCCAAGTTAAGTTGGCTCGTCGTAATTCACATGAAACAGAGAACCAAATTATTTTAACAACGTCCAAAAACGTGTCCTGTCACGGATTGGCCATTATAATGAATTCTCACTACTGTTTTTGTAAATGATGAAAGTCTATGTGAATGCAGCTGGCCGCTAACTTGGTGTAATGTTTTGTCTGTACAGAAGTGTATCTGTCGCCTTTATCGCTCTTTCACTCTCTCTCTCTCTATCTCTCTGTCCTTTATCTGTGTACAGTTTAAATCTATTATTTACATGAAATCAGCCTAGTAGAATCTCTGGTGGAGCCCCTCGTCTTAATATTCAGCGGCTGGCTTGCTAGAAAAGATCTTTGCATTTGTTATTATTATTAAGCGCTGCATTCAGTTGGGAAAATCGATCGTTTGAACAATTCGTTCAGTTTACGACAGATCTAAAATTTCAGATGTGGACGAAGCCTTTTTGGACGATTTATAAAAACTCAGAGATTGCAGGCTCTCTCCGTCACAGCTGAAACTTCCCAATTAACTACAGGGCCCAGACAATCATCAATGATTCAGCCAGAGAACTCATTCGTCATTCACTCTAGAATAAAATGGTCACAAACCTTATTTCTGAGGAAAATTGTCTATTGAATCCATTTCCGTACATGTTCCGTTTTCTGTGGATTTTCAGTCTCATGAAATTGCTTTTACAGTCTTTCTTTCTCTTGACCTATCACGCTAGCGGCACAAACTTTCCTATATCGCTTTAGCGCGAAGAAGAGTAAATAAATCTCTTTTAGCAATCCGAAAAACTCCCAACCGATACTTTCCGAAGCTGTTCCTTTCTCTCTCTATCCTCACCATCGAGCATACATCTCCGTACCTCTGTTGTTCCCAAAGAATAAACGTACTAGAAAAATACCTTGGCGTCGACGAGCTGTCGGCGCATATATTACTAGGAAATCTGATCAGATACTTTTCAAACGTAAATAAATGTGGATGATTTGATTGACCATTATTAATTATTGCGTGGTAGAGGGTAATTTTCCGTGGGGAGATTACACGCAGTAGGGAAAAAAATTAAGATTATACACGCTCGCAATCTAACGTTTCAGAGATTCCAGAGTCTAGCGGAATCACAGAACAGGGTCGCCATGTGTAAATTAGCTACTTCAATTTGTTATAATAAAAGCGTTACTGCTAGCCAATGAAACCGGGTTAAAAGCCGTGAGCTGTCTGGGGAAGTTAATCTTGCATTACTAAGCAACTGTTTCTGCTGGTAACTAGTCTAGGTTTACCACATTACCAATCAGACTAACATTGATTATAATCTTTTACAGTCATACAACAACCGGTAATATATATATATATATATATATATATATATATATATATATATATATATATATAAAAGTAGAATTTAAATAAAAAGAAAGAAATCAGTTTATATTTGGAAATTTATTTTAAGATTTATAATCGAAATTTCAGCATATTATACGTGAGTTATACTGAGCTGGTGCCGTATTTACGATTGTGAAAATGTGAGATAGGAATCTTATGGAACACATAAAATATGGAGCCAAGATTGGGAGACTGGATATAACACTGCATTCATAAAACAACACACAAAGGATTGAAACACATGCAAGAGAAAGTTAACCACAACCAACAGATTCAAATTTTCAGTCAAAGAAATTACGTTCGTAGCACAATCCTGTCCGTCATGTAATTACCACACACTGGTATACTAAATTCATATTAACTCTTTGTGAAGTCTTCCCAAGAAGAATAGCTGAGGGCTACTTTGATGATTACACCACATGCTTCACGTGGTCAACTTGGTTTACAGAAAGCGTATAACTCCACAATAATTTAGATAATAAAAATAAATTAGATCGAAAAGCAATTGACAAAAGAAAAACCTTGAACTGGTTACTAACGTCTTACTGTTAACCTGACGGGTCAAACAGTTATATAAGCACGTGGTACTGGTCTCACAAAGTAATGACAAAGCAACTACCGCAAAATAATCGGAACTTGACACGAGAATTACACTCCGCTGCAATTTAAGATAGCATTAGATATTTTAGAGCTAAACCTGAAATCACGGTGATTAAACTTTCAGTTAGGCTGAACTTAACAAATCCATTGTCCTACGGACTTAGCAGACACGCGCTTCGCCGGAGATCTTACCATTTCAGACGCTCGCCACCGCCAGACTGCAACTGCCTACTGCCAGACTGCAACTCTGCTACAACCAGACTGCCAGCGTGCTTCCTGAGAGTGGCTCACAAAGACAAACGGAAGGGGCCAGAGGGGCAGCTTCCTATACCAACATGATAAGGGACGGACCGGACCATACTAAGAATAGAAACCTCTTTGCTTTTAGGAACCGTAGCTACCTGTTCCGACGTTGGTCCTACTGTTCTCTAGCAGACAGCCTTGTCTGCTACCCTCAAGCATGCAACTACAAACACATTTGATCATTCATCCTCTCACACAGAAGGGAAGGGGGATGACAGTATCTTATCATATACAGTATATAACAGAAAGCGGATGTAGGTTCCGTATGAGACTGTGTGACATGAATTACATATATACTGTGTTTTAAAGTGTAGTAGTGTGACAGATCGTTCTTGTTTACGTGTAAAAGTAACACGTTCCACTACTCAGTCTCCTCCCAGATAGTCAGAAACGCCATAGTAAATTTAGAAGAGGAATTTATTCCATAAAAGACAACAAATTTGAGAAATTAATCATGAAAGGAATCCAACAGAGACCTTTCAATATCTCTGAACAAACGGCGAAATGATTTTCACCGGATACAGTTCTCTGCAGTGGAGTACCAAAGATCGCGTGTTATGGAGTAGCAGAGCAATACGGAATAATGTGATTTGTCATCCATCGAGTGGTGCTCCTAAACGATAGGTGCATGAATTACTTCAGAATCTTCCCGAGATGCTTTGTAATGCGACCAGTTCGTCTCCAGACGTCTTGTGAGTCACGGTGCAGAAATATTGTTTCCGTAGTAGTTTTATAAAATTTTTGCAGTATTCGATAATATGCAATGATTATACTGAAAATATACACTAACGATTAAAACTATGCAATTTATTAAGTAAAAGAGTAATACATGGTTGTGTGTTGCTCTGTCTTTTAATTTGGATACAGGTGGTCTGTTTTGTTGTGTTGTGAAGCGCAAGATGGCATATGGGGCAATCTGGAATACATCTTTGACTGTGCCGCTGCTGAGAACGACTTCTGCACACACATGAATATAAAACGAATCACTTCTACTACATATAAAAATAATTGTCTTAGAATCTTATTTTGAAGTTAATAAACTTAACAGATCTCTCATAGAATCAAATTATCTTCCCTTTTATGATAAGTGGTTCTTTTATCTGTTCAAAGTAAGATCAGTGTCAGCATTGTATTTTGTGTACATTAAATAATTACATTACGTGCCTACTCTGTAAAAAGTTCTCCCAAGCATTCTATTGTTGACAAGACGCTTACCATGGCGAATCGAAAGGAGGAAATGATAAATTTAAAAGGTGGACATTAAGGATCTAATAACCCTATATAAATGACGGTCGTCGGGGCTCAGTTCGAAGCTGGACTCATCACTGAAAATTCCACTCCAGTCAATGAGATTTGAAACCCGAAGACGTGTCTGGAGACGCCCCAGACAGTGGTGGGATACCAACCTGACAGCCGCCCGCCATACAGGCCGACAACCTGGAGTGATGGTTTGATCTTTTCTTAGCAGGATCGCTTTGGTCGTCTTCCAAGGCACCCTTACACCACAATGGTACGTCGACGATACAATACTCCCCAGTTTGTTGCCCTTCATGCGACGCCATCCTGGGCTTACGTTTCAACATGACAATGCCCGCCCACACACGGCGAAAGTTTCTACTACTTGTCTTTGTGCTTGCCAAACCCTACCTTGGCCAGCAATCGCCGGATCTCTCCCCAATCGAGAACTTTTGGAGGATTATTAGCAAGGCCCTCCAACCAGCTTCAGATGACAAAGCTCTAACGAGCCAATTGCACCCAATTTGACACTATATCCCTGGAGAGGACATCCAACAACTCTCTCAATCAATGCCAAGCTGAATGGCTGCTTTCTCTTGTCTTAGAGTGTATTTCGTAGGTTTTGACTGCTACGGGGAGACTTCAAAAAGCAAGTTACCCAAGTTAGCCCACGCTACAACCATTGTGAAAGGAGAGTGACGCATTGTCAGAAGAACGCAGCAGACACAGTTCCGCCACACGCTTACACAAGCAGTCACGACACACCTACACATACCCGTTATACACTGTGACAACAACGCTCCAAGCGGACAGAAAGCTACACTTCTGAATACAATATAGGATGACTGCGAGTAAAATCATTTCTACTGATTTTTATCAAACTTGCTTGGGTAGCTCAGTTGGTAGAGCACATTCCCACGAAAGACAAAGGTCCTGAGCTTGAACCTCGGTCTGGCACACAGTTTTCACCTGCCACGAAGTTTCAAAATCAGCACACACTCCGCTGCAGAGTGATAATTTCATTCTGGAGTAAAACATTTTCCCAATAAATAAGAAACCAATCCCACTATTATTACCACCTCTTAGCTACAAACGACAAGAAGTTTCACACACTCACTTTTAAATAAAAAGTAATTACATCTAAAATTAAACGTAAAAAATATTAATTATTTTATGTATGTCTGTGTATGTGCATCTGTCACGGATGGCTCCCAGGACCAGGTCCTCCAATTGGTGGGCCCAACTTCGAACAAAGAACACATCTTTCGAGGTGGTGGCCTCTGCTGCATCGTGATTGACTATAGTTCAAAAGCGTTTTCTTTGTGCACGGAGTGTTTGTGCAGTGCATTATTTTCGGCTCTTTAAGCGTTGTGAGCGCGTTGTCAGAGTGTTATATGTGCATTATTTCGGTAAGCTGCGAATTGATTTCGTGTCTGTACATCAGTGTACTACATTATTTTGATAATTTACGAGTAGTTTGCATGTCTGTGTGCTATGAAGTGCATTATTTGGACAGTTTATTGTTAGTGAGCGTGTCTGCAGAGCGTTTAACATGCGTTATTTCGGTAATTTACGAGTAGTTTGCGGGTGTGTAGGCTATGAATTGCGACCCCAAACACATCTGAGCATTTGTTTTGTATCAATGTAATAAATAAACTACGTGAAATCTGTCCCTAAATAAATTGTTCCAAGAAGAAATAAACTACACTCCTTCCTCCCTCCAGCACCCCTGCACAGACTGAGTCATTTTCCCGCAATTTTCCCCCTCCAGACCACCATCTTGGATTACATCGTGGAAGGGACGACAGCACCCGCAAGTGGCGGTACTATCTACTAGGTCAGTTGGACTCCAGACTTCGTGGTGAACACATTTCATGGTGGTACTGCCTTATTTAAATAAAGACATACATCCAGTACAGGCTGAGTCCTTTTCCTGCCAATTCCTAGGAAGAGGTGGCGGTCGGATGACTTAGGTTAGTGGAGGTATCCCCAGTGACCTATTTTCTCGCCATTTTGTTAGATTGGTAGAGGTAGCCATGGTGTGTTGCATTGTCCTGATGGAATTTGAACTTTATGCCATTTTCTGGGGGAGGGATGGAGGGAGGGGAGGGGGTTAGGTTAGTGGAGGTAGCCCAGTTACCCTATCTTCTCGCCAAAATTCAAACTTCCCGCCAGAAACCACCATCTTGGATAACGGTACTCGCATCACCAGCTGACGTCACAGCCGCCATCTTAATGATGTCATGTGCTTTTGCCAAGTCTACAGGCCGCTATCTTGGATACATCTGGTAACAATAGACAGTGGGGTGGTACATACTTTGTCCCACTACTTACATTTACCAGCTCCTGAAGGAACTTTTGAAACTAGCAGAAATTTATAGCTCTTCAAGTGTACCCAGATTGTATCCTTCAGGAACTTAATGAATGATACCAAGATACTGATCCACGCGTCCTGCATTATGTCTAGATCGTTTGGAAACGAGAAACAAATGCTGTATTATTACTACCTATCTTGCAATTTGTAATTTAGTCTCAGCTTCGTTTATAATCCGAGCTCTGCATTCTTGGTCCACCTGTCTTATTTTACTCTCTCGATTCCTGTACATATTGTCTTTCTCTATAGCTCAGCCTCACTTTTCTTAGAGTTTCCAACATCTTCACCATTTGACACTATCGAACGCTTTTTCCAGTCAACGAATCCTATGAACGTGTCTTGATCTTTGTTCAGCCCTGCTTCCATTATCAACCGCAACCTGCAGAGCTGCCTCTCTGGTGCCTTTACCTTTCCTAAAACCAAAATGATCGTTAGCTAACCCTAAACTTCCCTTTTCATTTTCTTTATATTACTCTTGTCAGCAACTTGGATGCATGAGCTGTTAAGCTGATTGTACGATAATTCTCGCATTTGTCAGCTCTTGCTATCTTCATAATTGCGTGGATGACGTTTTTCCTGCGATTCGGATAGAATATGGCCGAACTCATACGTTCTACACGCCACAATGAATAATCGTTTTGTTGACACTTCCCACAATGATTTCATGAATTTTGATGGAATGTTACCTATTCCTTCTGCCCTATTCCATCTTGAGTTCTCCAAAGCTCTTTTAAATACTGACTCTAATACTGGATCCCCTCTCTCTTCCCTATCGACTCGTTTCTTCTATGACGTCATCAGACAAGTCCTCCCCCTCACAGAGGCACTCAGTGTACTCTTTTCAGCTTTCAGCTCTCTCGTCTGCATTTAACAGTGGAATTCCCATTGCACTCTTAATGTTACCACCCTTGCTTTTAACTTCACTGACAATTTTTTGGCTTTTCTTTATGCTGAGTCAGTCCTTTCGACAATCATTTCTTTCTCGTTTCCTTTACTTTTTTCATGCAGCCATTTTGCCTTACTTTTCCCTGCACTTTCTGTTTATTTCATACCTAAGTGATTTATATGTCTGTATTCCTGAGTTTTCCTGAACATGTTGTACTTTCTTCTTTCATCCATCGACTGAAGTATTTCTTCTGCTATCCAAAGTTATACTTTTCTGATTGCCCTTTTTAGAGACGTCAGTTCCTCTTCAACTGAACCGCCTATTGAGCTATTCCTTATCGCAGTTTCTATAGCCTTAAAAAACTTCAAGCGTATCTCTTCATCCCTTAGTACTTCCGCATCCCACTTCTTTCCGCATTGATTCTTCCTGACTAGACCTCTTAAACTTCAGCCACTTCTTCATCATTACTAAACTATGATATGATTTTACATATGTTCCTGGATACGCCTTACCTTCCAATATGTGACGGCGGAATCTCTGCCCAACCATTCAGTACGTAAAGGGAGATGAAAACCTAACAGTCATGGGGCACTGGAATGCGGTTGTAGTGGAAGGAGTAGAAGAAAGGGTTACGGAAGAATATAGGCTTGGTAGTACAAATGAAAGAGGAGAAAGACTAATTGTCTGCAATAAATTTCAGCTAGTAATAGCGAATACTCTGTTCAGGGATCACAAGAGGAAGAGGTATGCTTGGAAAAGACAGTTATATTACGTCATGGTTATGCAGATACCTTTGCCTTAGAGTGTGTAAAAGTTTTCTATTGTGTTTCACTGACGAAGTGTGTATCCAGTTGTTCGTCTACTACTCTCCATAAATGATTATTTCTAAAAGACATAGCATCACAACATCGTCTCTGAATTATGTCGTAACTGTTAGGGAAACAATTCACGGATATGTGCACCTTCGATCGCTGACGCCAGTTATCTTTAACACACGTTGTATTCAGTGTTCACTTAGGGAGAAGTTACGAGAATTCTACGAGAATTTTAGGCATCTGTTGAGCATACGTTGTTTAGTACAGCTCCCACTATTGGTGTTCGTGAAATTCATGACATGACGCTTTATAATGACCGAAAAGGCCGCTAGACGCTAGTTGGCATGCATCTGATACAGTGGCTCGTCATTATCAACGATAAACAGTAATTAAAAAAATGTCGTACGGTGTACATGACTCGACGCGTACCAGAATTCGGGAAAAATCGGAAGGAAAAATGTTAATACATCCAGGAGGCATCATCTGTAGGGTCAGTGAGGAAAAATGCAGGGATGTTCAAAGTTGCGGAGAAGGAGGTCGTGGAGTTGTCGTATAAAGGAACATTAAGAAGTAGACTTCTTCATTCAATACCTAGAACGTTGCATATCAGTAAAAAACCAGAAAAATACGCAAATGTCTAGGAAAAAACTGGAAAATTATGATAAAAATAAGAACAAACGGTTTATGTACTTTCTATTATTTGTATTTTAGTATTAGAATCTTGACAAAAAGTTGCAGTGACCATCATTATTTATGCGTTCACTTACATTATAATTTCTCATTTTCACATGGACTAGTAGGTAATAAAAACATTATGTGGTAGATTATTCCCTGTAGGAAGATTTTTTTAAAGTGCGTATACATATGTGAAAGCAAGGTGACGTCCTCAAGACGTACAGCAAAATTTTAATAAACTCCTTTCGGCTAACTGGTTGACCGTTATGAATCTAAATGAACTATGATGACGATGTTACGACTGTCTATGAAACGGTCCTCTACATGGTGACTAAACAGTTGTTTAGTTCTTACGAAGCAAACAGCTGCAAAGAAGATCGAAACGTCGGCTTTACAGTTGTTTTAGACTTTCATAATGACACGACCCAGCACGAAAATAATATTCAAACTGAACCTGGCCGTGAGTTCTTATTTTTATAGCCGTAAGGTCAAAAAGTATTCCGGTAAGCTCTTTATCAATTTGATTAGCTACGGCAGCACTTTGTAACTGAATTTCGACTTATCTATTCGAAACTTCCTATTGTGCTGTTTATTCGTTAGATTGTTTGGCTACGTAAACAACATCGTTGTATTCTGCGCCGCAGGACTGCAGTAGAAACTATGATACAAACTACCAGCGAAAAGATTAACTACTCGTTGTTATCCTTCAAAAATTTGCTGAACAAACGGTTTAGTCTGTCTAGAGTTCATAAAAGTTGACTAATGAAAGTAAAAACTTCTCTCAATAAGATGGGAAGCAGCACGGCAGGGTTCCGCCCGTACCTCTTAGCGATCTTATCCCATCTCTGTATTCATGATCAACTGATTGCGTATCTGCCGATTTGCATTTTTTACCTATAAAGTTTGCAGGATGAAGGAAGCAACTATTGTTCTACAAAGGTCACAAGGAGAAGACCGTGTTGAACCCAAGCAGCCACAGCCATTCACCAACATTGTCCTTACGAATTATATCGCAGATGACAGCCTTGAAGTGAATTACCCATTGTTGTAAAGACACGAAGAGTTTCAGTGTGGTAACTGTGTTCCTACAGTGCCTCTGCCATTTACTTTCTGAGTCATCCAGCTGAGGCAAAATCAGCTGAAAAGGGCGTGTCTTTTTACTTTATACACCTGTGATTGAAGGTAATTAAGAGAAACACCAGTATACAGAAAAATAAGTTACCGTCTCAAACAGCAAACCTGGTTGCCTAGTACCTTTGTAAATGTTTCAGTAAAGCTGTAAAATTATAAAAAAAACTCAAATCAGTTATTAAAAGATTTTCGTCACGGCCTTCCCATGGCTGCAGCTTAGAGGTTGGGAGTATTATAATCAATGATATGTCGTCTTCAGTGACAAAAATTAATACTCCTGTTTTAGTTCAATGTGTTTCGCAGCTGCAACTCTTTTCTCAAGGACTACCATGAAATATTTTGGTAGTTACATCTGCTTCGGTTTATGACCTAGTAGTAAGTGAACGACGTAATTGATATATTTACCAGAAAAGAACGTATTGGGGTAGATCAAATAATTTATGAATTAAGGACGTGTCCGTCATTTGCCAGTACACCAGTTATTGTTTTGATTTAAAATCCAAACATGTTTCGTCACAGTTGTGGCATCCTCAGTGGGTTTTTCCCTTTATTTGGCTATTTTTTTCGTTATTTTTTTTCTTTTATTTTACTTCTTGTATAACCTTTGGCTGCCAACCGAAAACGGTCACAGGTCTGAATTACTACACAACGTCATCATTGTCGTATTGCCTCGTCCTGAGTTGTGACAGGTTTATTTTTGTGTGTCAAATGTGTTCTTATTTTTCTGTGGTTGGACTGAAGCTCTTTCCAGACGTAAATTTGTGTAGTGAAACATGTGTCCAAGACGTAGCAACACAGTGAGAGTCAGTACTCACAAATTAGCAAGAGGGATCGTCAGTCCGACCACACAAAACAACAAAAACACGTTTGGCACACAAAAACAAACTTATCACAGCATAGGAGGAGCCTAATACTACAGCGATGACGTGGTGTAGTAATTTACACCTGTGGCTGATTTCTGCTGGCGGCCACAAGACACACAAAATATAAAATAAAAGAAAAAAATGAAAAAAAAACTGAGGATGCCACAGCTGTGGCGAAACATGTTTAGGTGTTAAAGCAAAACAAATCTGTGTACCCGCAAAAGGGTGGACTCATAGATAATTCATTATTGTTTTCTGTAAGCATGGGAACTGAATTAAAAACACCAACATAGTGGTAAACTATTTTCATGATTACACTCCGTTGGACACGAAGTGTAGATAAGCCAAGGCCCATGGGCAGAATAACTTGTTTCACAGTTTTCTTGCTAGGCTTCAGTCTAGATCTGCGTGGAAAAAGCAGCGAAGTTTTCGGGTGTTAGCGATTGTATTATCGATAATACTGCAGAAACTGCTGCCTAATACGTTTATCCATCTATTCAAAGAGATATTAACTGTGCTTCTTTAGGGCAAATACTAGAATTCCACCATGCCGAGCATCGTGTCCCAGCTGTAACTACCAAACCATCGACGTTCTCCAGTTTAACCTTCTGCTTGCATGTTCCGTCGTCTTGTCAAGCATGTCACCCCTTTCTCCTTCTCGCCTCTGCAGTTTGGTTTTGATGTTTGTAATTTTGCGGTGTGTTTGTTTTCCAGCACCAAAATATGTTGAAAATTTTGTCGTTAGCAACAGTTGTACAGTTTCTTGAACTGTACATGGTATGACCTTATTTGTGGAAACGCAAAAAAGAGTTCTAAAAATAAAGAAGTTTAAAACATCAACGATTGCCCGAAACTGTGGATGGTATGACGGAAAACGTTTCCATTTATGATTTATGTGCTGCAAAAGCTAAAATAAGAAGCATTCACAATGCCTGAATCAGTAAACACAATGAAGTGTTAAATCTTGTAAGAGCGGTGCGTCTGCAGTTTCATCTGCCACGCAAAAAGCTTGGGTTCAAAAAATATATATGACTGCACGAGGGAGTGCGAAAAATAATGCCTTCAAATGTTATATGTGAAAAATCTTAATGTGTTTTAAATCAACAAACTAAATCTTTATTCTTCGTGCTTACACATTTATTTATCAACTAAGTCACTCTGGCGACGAACACATGTCTTTCAAAGAGAGACCAGTTTTTTGATACCGTCACTGTGGAATGGCTATGTTGACGGCTCCGTAACCTCTGCTTGCACCCCTTGATCTCTATACAAGCGAATACCTAAAAGGTGTTCTTTGAGTTTTGGAAACGGATGAAAATCGGATGGGATCAGTTCGGGACAGTATGGTGGAAGAAGATCGATCACAGTGAACGCAAAGCATCACATTGCTGCAGACGTCGCAGCGCTGGAGAAGCCTGTGGTCCATGTGTGGACGAACTTTTCGAATCCGCACTTTCAGCTTTGTGAGGATCTCGCAGACCCTTTCAGAGCTTATAGCGGTGTCTTTGCATCCTGAACATCCCAGAAGACTGTGGGAATGACTTTGCCTGCTGGTGGCATGGTTTTGAAATTTTGTGGCGTCAGTGATATTTTGTCGCGGAACTCCGTTGATGCTCTCTTATTTTCAGGATCAAAATAGTGAACCCAGCTTTCACCAGCAGTCTCGATGTTGTTAAAGAACCTATCACCCCCATGCTCAAAACGCAAAAGAAATTGTTGACAGCTGTCCAATCTCCTCCATTTCATGTCAGTAGTGAGAATTCGAGGCACTCACCGTGCACTCGGTTTGATGTACCACAGTTCTGCAGTGATGATATTCCACACTTATCTGCAAACTGTCTCTGTGTTAACGATTTTCTCTGATGAGTTCATCAACCCGATTTCAATGAGTCTCGTCGCTTGCCGTACGCGGTCGTCCACTCCGAGTTCTCTCACAAACGTTGAGGTTGGCAGCACTGTTTCTTTCATTACTGGCCCTAACGACCCTAACGTCGCACATTACTGATGGCGATACAATCATTACCGTACACAGCTTTCATTCTTCTATGAATTTTAATTGGAGGCACGCTTTCTGCGGTTGGCAACTCCATTACAGTGGTCTGTATTTCACACACCGACGAAATTACGGTACACACTGCCATGTGACTGGTTACAATCCAGAGCCTTCTAGTGGCAGAGGGTTTCAACTTGTGTCAGCGAAGCGCGAAAGTCAACCGAGTAACATGCATGGCATGTAGTTATTGTCTCAATCGATATTGACAACCATGTACAGAATTTGGGACATTACTTTTAAGCACAGCCTCTATATAAAATAAAGTATACTTAAAAATTAGCATTTTCTGTTATATGTGTTAGGAAAAAAATCCTGCATTTTCTTTAAATAACTGGTGAAACAGTTTGTGAAATTTGGTTAAAAATAATGTTTTCTGTCAACTGAGTTGCCGTTCTACAAAATACAGATCATTTTACTCTATATGGTAAATTCATAGCTGTCATGAGAGCAAAATGATGTGTATCATTTCATTATGTACGATCAGTACCAAGGAGCCCTGATAGCATTATGTGTGTGTTTTTATTTTAAGATGTACATGTCCAGAACTTTTGAAACATGGTGTTCATTTTAGTGGGAACATAATATTTAATTCCTGCATTCAAGTTTGCTGGTAGTTAAAGATTTTGCCATTGCAGTTATAATTACGTAATGGTTAATTTATGTGGTGAAAGTATATGATATTTCTGCAATCTGAGGCATGTACAAATTATGTTGGTGATCTGTAGTTTCACAACAGCTCACTTAATTCTACGACTGATGAAAATTGATGCACTACAGGTAGTATATTCAGATACTAGCACTGGAAACATAAATGCATTTTAAAAACTTGTCCAGTGAATTTTGGGAAAAAAGATTGTGAAGTTACTGGTGACACGATAATTTTAGCTCCACCACACTTTTAATAAAGAAACATGAATATCCGATGGAGAGCGTGTCACAGTGTCTTCTAGTGCACTTGCACAAAGCATAATTCCAAAATTTAGTATCGAATAACTTTGACATTTCGTCTTATTTAACTGTAGTCGGAGGCAAGAGTGACAACATTAGCTTTCAAATGAGTCTGCTGGGAATCGTAAATATCATCTAGAACATCGCACATGAATTCTGAAATTTTACTTTTGAGGACATGATAAATACTGGAAACATTACAGGTAATCGCCGTATGTCATATATAAAGAGTGTCATTTGTAGTTCCACTTGAGCTAGTACTCCATCTTTTAAACATCGAATTTTTTAGTAGGAGTGGACATGCAGCTCAGCAAGTACTCGAAATTTGTTTCTGTTATTCGAAAATGGTTTACGAATGGATATTCATCTATAAAACCTTTGTCCGTAAATAGCGTCCAGCACCTCATAGAAAACATCTTATTGTGCTCTTGGGGGCAGTGTAGGCAAATAATGCAGAGGTGGCATGTAACCAAGACCTGCCAAACGTCCATTACGCGCAGTTTCACTCTGTTTGCATCCATCTATGTGTATCCGATCTTTGAATGGATCACGATCACAACTCAAAAAATACTCGAAAATTGTTTCTGTCTTACGGAAATGTTCTACGAAAGAATTTTCATCTTCGAATGTTAACTGTCTTACATGTGAATTGTAGCCCCTATTTCGCCCCTGCACAAAACCCATTTTCATATGCAACATTTGCGTTTTGTCTATATTTAACTCTTGGCTCAGTTCTAATGCCACGGTCTGCACTACTACTTACCACCGGGCCGAATCGTTTTAGCTGACGCTGATGCTGACGTCATACTGAAAACAGTGCAGCTACGTAGGATTTGTGGCGCCCTGTGTCAACGGTAGTAGTAATTCATGGTGCCACTACAGAATGTGGCGCCACGCTAGTTGCGTTCGTGAACACAGCTTTTAGCCTAGTTTACACGATGACACTAGATTGAAGGCAACTGCGCTACCGGCCACTGCGCATGCGCGACGCGCATTTTCCCAACCCGTTGGTGAAACTAAACGTTTGAGCTTGTTCCAGCTTTGGTGACACTAATTGCACGAGTTTTTAGTCGTGTCGGTAGAATGTAAGCAAACTGAAATAAGGAACGGAGGAGATTCGGTAACGCTGACAACAAAAACAAGCAGCGACGAGTTGCTGTACTTTAGGTAGTCATAGTAATCTAGACATTGATTGGTTGATAATACCTGAGCTGCAGGGTTAAATTGATATAGTGAGGGGTGCAGATATACAAACTAACTAAGAAAAATACAGGCAGACAAAACATATAGCTGGGGAACAGCCCACGTCCACAAAATGAAAACTCCGTGGCTTAAGTTGGCCGCCTTTTTATAAGGAAAATAGTTTATAGGAAGTTTGGGAACCCGAATTACAAACGCATTTTCTACATGAAGGCCAACTCTAGGCAGGGTGTAACTGAATATTCTTCTTTTGACACAAACAGATGCGCGCTTTGAAAAGGGCTTCATTAAATATGGCGTTCACGGAAAAGCGTCATCACTAAACTAAACTGCATCCTCTGGCAGACCGAGAGTTTAAACTGCTTCTTCTGACAGGCCGAGAGTTCTGGACTCTATTGGAGATTTCAGAACAATGTTTACAAAAGTACCACTAACATATGCCCATCCTGCTGCACGTATGTGAACGTAAGAGGAATAGTAATACTAAATCTGCCAACAGCTGATTTTGGAAGACGATGTGGGTATTATGTGTGAACCATAACGCTGCACACGGGTTGACGGGCTCCATAGTTCAGATCGACAGCCGTCGAAATACTTCATGCCGTTATGATTTGTACATGTTTGCTGTCAAATGTGCAGGGTACCAGTAGCAGTGTCGACTGCATTGTCCCCTGCTTTGTTGCTGAGCTGCGCTGTCTGTGTTTTGTTGTTGTTGATGTCCCCCCCCCCCCCCCCGCATGTTACTTCTCCGCGCATCATACCACCTTCTCATCCCACGCACAACCCACTCGGCAGATGCCAGCTTATAGTTCGCTTGCATTACTGTAGAGACGAATATTAATTACCACTTGTCAAGAAATGCAGTGTGACTTGTAGTTTCAGTTTTGGCGGTAATGTTTGACACGTTATAGTACAATTCCAACTTACTGCTTTATTAACTCTAGTTGGAAGTAACATGAACCATTCTAACGATATTCTGCTATGACTGAAATAACTTGTCGCGGCCTCCACAACCATTTCTTTCGGCAAGGACTCTGAGCAACGAAGTCTTTTCTTTATCCAATCAGGAACCTAAACAAATCTCATTTCTCTTCTTACACAGGAAATATTAACTACACCACAACTCGTACAGCTGCCAAATATTCCTTTTTATATGCTACTATGGCACTCCAAAACCGGCGAAACCAAAAGCTATACTGGTGTCGCCGTGTCTACAGCCATATACGACACCAACTGCGTGCAACTCGTTTCACTCAACGAGTGGCTCAACCACATGATGTCGCGTGAACTGGCCTTTACCGAGCAGTTAGTTTCTAGGAACACTGGGCACAAATCTCACAGATTTTGGTGTAGTCCATCAGAAGAGGTGCAGCGCCTGAGCGCTGAAGGCGAGCAGTGTCGCCAGGTAGGCGTCCTCCGTGATGCGAGACGCAGAACAGTGACGGCGGCACCAGCCTGGTGGGCATCGCAACTGTCGACCTGTCCGCATCTCCCGCTGCGAGGGTTATCTTGCGGGTCCCCCACTGGCTCTTGGAAAAGCCACGCAGGCGGGCAACGCACTGTCGCCGTCGCAACCCTCACAGTTAGCAGGTGGGCTTCTCGCCGCGTCCGCACCTCACGCTGTGTGGGCTGTCTTGCGGATCCCCGCTGGCCGCTACAAAAGCCGTGGCACCGGAAACAGACAGATAAGGCAATGGCGCCGTCACGAGCCTCACAAATCTTCCCTGCTGGCGCCACCAAAAACACAAAGCCAAAAAGGGAAGGAAAGAACTCTTTTTTCCTCGACCTTTGCCCACCCACTTTGCCTCGAAAGCAACACTTCCGCTATCTTGGTTTATTAACAAAAGTAAGATTACATGAGGTAATAAACAAAACTTGCGTTCTGATTCATTTCACTGTGCGACATCTGTTACTACATCGATGAACAGTTAACATAGTTTTATAAATTGAAACACCCTTTTCTTGCTGCAGTCCATATTTATTTACATTCCAGATGCATATTGCACCTAACGTTATGGCATCTTAAGTAGATTTAACCTGAAATAACGCTGTCTTGTTTTTATATACGGTAACTATACACTAGAAAAATATTCACTTGTAAAATATTGCCGGCTGCTGTGACCGAGCGGTTCTATGCGCTTCAGTACGGAATCACATTGCTGCTACGGTCGCAGGTTCGAATCTTGCCTCGGGCATGGATGTGTGTGATGTCCTTCGGTTAGTTAGGTTCAAGTAGCTCAAAGTCTAGGGTACTGACGACCTTCGATGTTGAGTCCTATAGTGCTTAGAGCCATTTTTGTAAAATATCGATATACAGTGCCTAGTTACATTAATGTGACCACCTGTCAGAATCCTGAATAACCAAATTTTGCAGCGTAGACCGCTGCGATATGTGCAGGAAGCTCTGAAACGTACCGGCAGCAGGGCGGAGTCTTACCGACCCTAGTGCCGTGGCCGTCTGCGCTAGATTTCCCGGGTGAGAATCTGCGGCGCATACACCACGATCGAGGTGGTCTCGTATATTTTCGACTGGGCTTAAATCCGGATGTTTGGTGGCCAGGGGAGTACAGTAAATTCATTCATACCACGGACGTTCGCTGCAAGTTGTGTGACACGTTTTATTTTCCTGCTCGTAAATGCCACCGTGCCGAGGAAAAATAAACTGCATGTACGAGTGCACAGGATCTCCAAGGACAGATACACACTTGCGTTGAATCACTGTGTCTTGTAGAATGACGAGATCACCCAGGGAATGCCACACAAGCATTTCCCAGGCCATAATGGACCCTCCTCCGGCCCGGAACCTTCCGACGATTGTTGAAGAGTGTTTCCTTTCAGAATGATGGAGCATAAAAGATCGATGTACAGTTTTGGAACTGGCGTGCAAATTCCAGTCTTCGTTGCCAATGAACAGCTTGCTGCAGACGCCCATACGCAACAACGAACGGTTGTTGAGAAGACACTGTTGATAACCCCTTCGTTCGTCTGGGCTCAACAGTTTCAAGTCTATTCTCCCCTTCACATCCCCGCAGCCATTGTCCAGCCCCGTCGTCTATGGCCCGTGGTACACCACAGTTGCCTCGGCGCCAGGTTCGGATAGCGCCATTGTGTCATGCACGGTATACTTTCAGCACGGCGGTATGAGAACAGTTTACAAACTTATCCGTTTCGGAAATGCTTCCACCCTTAGTCCGAAAGCCATTGATCATGGCTTTTTGGGCGTCAAATAAATCACCCCGTTTCCGGAATACAACGACTGCACTGTTTTCCTTGACCCCTACGACACGCTTTATATACCCTCCACTGCTAGTACTGCCACCTGACGTCTGTGAATGGTTATTGCACGTTGTCTTCGAACATAGGCGATGGTCACATTACTCTGACTGGACCGTGCATTTTCACGTCGCGAGCTTTTAGTTTGGTAGTTTCCATATTTCTTTAGTTAACGTATTTGGAACTCCACTGTTGTTCTGCCGAGAGCTGAAAATTTTTCCTGCATGAACTGTGAACACTTCCATAGTACTACTTCTTGTTCACTAGGAGTCTCTTCGGTTATTCGTGTGTGTACGTGTTACAAATCTAACTTTTGTTCCTTTCTGTGCTCTCCTCTCTCTCTCTATCTCTCTCTCTCTCTCTCTCTGTGTGTGTGTGTGTGTGTGTGTGTGTGTGTGTGAGTATATGTGTGTTTGTTTGCTCTTTTATATGTGCATGCATGTATCATGGTGCGCGATTTTTTCTACAGACATGTAATCATTATGATAAGATATTCGGAGTGTAGGGTAATGGCCATCCACAACTCGCCACAGCCCCCCCTCTCCCAGTGTCCTAACCTAATGTTGAAATCTCTGTAGTAAAATTACATATTTAAATAACAGAAATCTGAAGATATGTGGTCACTTATCCTGCTAGAACAAGCCATCGCCGCCGAGGAAGACATCAAGCGTGAAGGGATACAGTGGTCCACAAAAAAACTCCATGTCGAGCGCAGCCGAAGTGATGACTTCGATTACTACCACAGGTCCCATGGAATCCCAGGTACATGTCCCTCAAAGCTTAATACTGGCGCCACCAGCCTGTGTCCAAGGCACCATGCATGTTTCGAGCAACTGTTCGTCTGCCCGCATCTCGTGGTCGTGCGTTAGCGTTCTCGCTTCCCACGCTCGGGTTCCCGGGTTCGATTCCCGGCGGGGTCAGGGATTTTCTCTGCCTCGTGATGGCTGGGTGTTGTGTGATGTCCTTAGGTTAGTTAGGTTTAAGTAGTTCTAAGTTCTAGGGGACTGATGACCATAGATGTTTAGTCCCATAGTGCTCAGAGCCATTTGAACCATTTTTGAACTGTTCGTCTGGACTGTGGCTTATCCTTCGTCTTGGTGAAACAAGAAACCTGACATCGATTTAGGAGACAAGTTTACACTGGTACAAGGTCCAGTCTCGACGATCTGTGTCCACTACATTCGCAATTGCCTATGTCGTTAGATCAATCTGGGAACGCGTCAGAGGTCGTCTACTGCACAGCCCTTTGTTCAACAACGTATGCTGAACAGCGTGCCCCGATATACTTGCTGCATCAGCATTTTACTCTGGTTCAGATCTGTCACAGTCAACCGTCTATACTGCCTTACAATGCAGGCTAGCCTCTGACGTACACATTCCGTCAAGAGACATGGATGTCGGACACCTTGTCCCGTATTTGTAGTTTTATCGTTCTCCAGCGACCTACCATAGTCGCTCACGACAGTGGCATGCGAACAGTTGATCAGATGTCTCATTTCGAGATGCTCCTTCCCAGTCTCCATGCCACAGTAATCTGTTCTTTGCCAAATTCACATAATTCAGTGAATTTCCACATTAGCGCCTCGTATCGTGTCTGGTATGGTTCCCCATTCGTCTCTACTCCGCTTATATACTTTCTTTAAAAAATATAGTCTCCCAAGTGCAAACGCACAGATAAATTGTTAAGCCTTTAGAGATGGCGTAGTTACGGAGTCACGTGCTCAATCGCGCACACATTGGCTCAACGTGAGCAAAGGACAATAGCTATCAGTGAGCTATGTACTTTTCAAGCGGACGTCGTACGTAAACGCGAGTAAATGTAAGGAGGTGACAGAGCGGTAAAAAGCTGCAGTCGTGAAACTTCCTGGCAGATTAAGACCGAGACTCGAGCTCGGGGCCTTTGCCTTTCGTGGGTAAGTGCTCAACCATCTGAGCTGCCCAAGCACGACTCACGCCCGTCCTCACGGCTTTACTTCTACCAGTATCTCGTCTCCTACCTTCCAAACTACACAGAAGGTCTCCTGCGAACTGGACTGGGCGAGTCGTGCTTGGGTAGCTCAGTTGGTAGAGCACTTGCCCGCGAAAGGCAAAGGTCCCGAGTTCGATTCTCGGTCCAGCACACAGTCTTAATCTGCCAGGAAGTTTCATATCAGCGCACACTCCGCTGCAGAGTGAAAATCTCATTCTGGAAACATACCCCAGGCTGTGACAAAGCCATGTCTCCGCAATATCTTTTCTTCCAGGAGTGCTTCTTCCGCACGGTTCGCAGGAGAGCTTCTGTGAATTTTGGAAGGTAGGAGACGAGATACTGTATGGACGGGGCCTGAGTCGTGCATGGGTAGCTCAGATGGTAGAGCACTTGCCCGCGAAAGGCAAAGGTCCCGAGTTCGATTCTCGGTCCAGCACACAGTCTTAATCTGCCAGGAAGTTTCATATCAGCGCACACTCCGCTGCAGAGTGAAAATCTCATTCAGGTGCAGTCGTGTTTGGCCGTGCCCATAGTCATTCGGTGAGTGAAGCTGCCGGAGTTGTTGGTGGACTCTTCAACGTGACTGCAAGCAGTCGTGTAACACACGTGGGAACGAAACACGACATCAGAACTGTGGGCGGAGAAAGATCCTGGCTGAGTGGGACCGGAGATGCGTTTTAAGGCTTGTGAATCACAATCACTGCCATACCCCATAGGAATTGCTGCAAGCGCTGAATGAGGATCCGTTCCAACCTGTTGGCGAGAAAATTGCGATGGGAACTGCATTCAATGAACATTTGGAGTCCCTCACCTCATAAGAGGCTGTTGCTCACACAGGCACATTAAGACGACAGCACCATAGTTCATCGAGCTGTAAGAATACGTGACGTTTTCTGTACACTACTCCACTCTCTTACATCTCGAATGGCCAGCAGAATCATCTGATTTAAATCCTTAAAAAAAATTTGTAACGTTGAACAGCGGTAAACTTCGACGTCAGCATCCCCGCAATTTGGTGGAATTGCGGCATCAAATCCTCAGCGAGTGGCTTGACCTACATGCGACGTACCTCCAAAACATTGTGGACTCACTTCCTGACTGAGTGCAGGCGGTTATCAAATCCAGGGGCGGGATTACAAGGTATAAACGATTCTTGTTTCTGTAGGGGTGACAAATTTTTTGTCCGGTGAGCTTAGTACACAGTTAAAGCGAAACATGAATCTGTACGTTCGTCTTCTAAGCGGAGACAAGAACATCAAACGCAAAGACATTTTTCCAAGACTTCAGAACCAGTTAGAATGCCTGGGACTCGTTTTCGCTACCGTCCGCTCTTTAAGTTGCGACTGGCACCGTAAGTGTGGGCTGAGACAGCTCAGAGGAGCAACTGTGTAGCGTACTCTGAGCAACTCTGTGCTGGGTTGTAGGGTGTTTCATTGTCCAGATATCAATCGAACCTGGAATTTGATTCAGCTTTAGCCGGCATCCACGCATGTTATCGTTGATTCGTCATAGTTTCGTCAGCAGCTGAAGGAATGCAACAAAATATTTTAATTGAAGTCAAAATCTTCTGGTTTGTTAGGCAGCGTCATATATCCTCTAAAATAATCGAAACGTCGAAAATCTTCTGGGTTATTAGGCAGTGTAATATTTTCTCTAAAATAATCGAAACGTCGATTATTTTAGAGGAAATATGACGCCGCTTAATAACCCAGAAGATTTTAACTTCAGTGACAAAGGCCACGAAAACCTGCAGACTTAAGAAAAATTTTAATTCTTAGTGAAGTTAAATTGACAACTCCGTGAGGTTTTATTTGAATCATGCTGTCACAGTTCAGGAGCAGCGGAGTAGTGTATTGTCTCGCTGGAGATAAACGTCGTTTATATGAAGTTATAGGCGAACAAACGAACGTACATACACAGACGAAATGGGAAAATGTTATACCAAGATCGTCTTCGCCAAACTGATACTGCTGGTATTACAATTTCAGCTTTATGCAAACTTATTTTTGTTATTTTCAGTGCAGAAAATAGCAGTTCCTACAGACAAACACTGATGTCAGTACATGAAAGTTATTTCAACTTTTTAGATGGAGAGCGTGATGTGGCATATGACGCATACAAGCAGCTTATCGACATTATTTGAAGTTTGAAAAAAGGTCAAATCAACTCCATAAGGAGCGAATGAACTTTGTACTGACCTAGACTTTTTTTTTTTTTTTGAATCCTCATTTTCTGACTGGTTTGATGCTGTCCTTCACAAATTCTTTTCCTGCGCCAACCTCTTCATCTCAGAGTAGCACTTGCAGCCTAAGTCCTCAGTCATTTGCTGGATGTATTCCAATTTCTATCTGCCTCTACAGTTTTTACCCTCTACAGCTCCCTGTAGTACCGTGGAAGTTATTCCCTGACATCGTAACAGAAATGCTGCCATGATGTCCCTTCTTGTCAGGGTTTTCCATATATACCTTTCCCTGCCCATTCTCTGGAGAATCTCCTCATTTCTTAACAGTTCACCTAATTTTCTACATTCTTCTGTAGCACCACATCTCAAATGATTCGATTCTCTTCTTTTCCTGTTTTCTCGCAGTCCATATTTCACATACAATGCTGTGCTCCAAACGTACCTTCTCAGTAACTTATTCCTCAAAATAAGTCCTGTGTTTGATGCTAGTAGACTTCTCTCAGCCAGGAATGTCCTTTTTGCCAGCACTATTCTGCTTTTTATATCTCTGCTCCGTCCGTCATGGATTAGTTTCCTGCCTAACTTCAACTACTTCATAATCACCACTTATGACGTTCAGTTTGTCGATCTTCTCGTTTCTGATGATTCACATTAATTTCGCCTTTCTTCCACGTACTCTCAATCCATATTCTGTACTCATTCGACTTTTCATTCCACTCAATAGCTCCAGTAAATCTTCTTCACTTTCACTGAGGATAGCAATGTCATCGGCGAATCTTATCATTGATATTCCAATCTTGAGCTTTTCTTTTGTCTCCCTCATTCTTCTACGACGTATACGTTCAGCACTAGGGGCGAAAGACTACATTCTTGTCATACCCTTTTTAATCCGAGCACTTCGTTCTCTCCTGGCTCTTGTACATAATGTACATTACCCGTCTTTTTGTGTAGCTTACTTCTACTTCTCTCAGAATTTCGAAAATCTGGCTCCATTTGACATTGTCGAACGCTTTTACCATGTCGAAAAATCCTATCCATGTGTCTTGATTTTTTTTTTCAGTCTTGGATCCATTAACCACAGCGTCATAACTCTCTCTGGTGCCTAAACATGCTCTAAAACAAGACAGATAGTCATCTAACAGGCACTCAATTTTGTTTTCCATTCTTCTGTGAATTACTCTTGTCAACAGCTTGGATGCTTGAGCTGTTAAGCTGATTGTGCAATAATTCTCGCTACCTTCGGCTCTTGCAACCTTCGGGGCTGTGCGGACTATGTTTTTCAGAAAGTCAGATGGTAAATCGACAATCTTATACATTCTACATACCAACGTGAATAAACATTTTGTTGCAATTTCCCTCAATGATTTTAGAAATTTTGATGAAATGTTCTCTATCCCTTCTGCCTTATTCGATCTTAAATCTTCCAAGACTCTTTTAAATTCTGATTCTAACGCTGGATCCCTAAGCAGTGGGGCTAGGCGGTTTCTGGGACAGCTTGTATTGTTGCCAGATTTATTCCAGATAGCAGATCCAAGATTTCGGCTTTAGAAGTGGCAACATTGCACTGTCATCATGGTGGGAAATTCAAATTTTGTCGCAAAATAGAGCAATTGGGATGCCTCCATTTACCTACGTCCCTCCCCACCCACCCCCCCCACCCCCCACTTCTATGACGTCACCTACCCCCACCGCAACCCTGGCTTCGGAAATGGTGGGAAACGATCAGTCCCTATCCAGCTGCCAGAGAGAGAGGTTAGGTAAGTGAACATTTATTTTTGGTGAGAAACTGAAGTATAGATCGCTCTTAGTTACACATCTATAAGCAAGATGTTACACAATGAGTGCCTAAAATCGCAATATGGCACAAAATTAACAACTGGTCACACAACTGGTGTTATCCTACTGGAAAAAAATTCAGAGTGCTGCTTGAAACTAGTACCAGATGGACTCAAAATAAATAGAACCTCTACATAGGACGCTTCCTTCACCTACATCTCGAAATAAATCTCTCCACTCCACTTGTGAATTGCCAAGAAAAAGACTCGATCTACAGCAATAACTTAAACAACTTCCTAAACTGGTATACACATAGCGATTATGGAGTGTTAGAAGATGAGAAATGCAGTGATAAAACATCGGACTATATGTATCTATTACTGATACACCACCTTCCTAAAAATTATTGCAGAAAGATTAAGGCCACTTTGTAAATTACAGGCGTATGCTGTGGGATATAAAAACAACACGAATAAGCTTTGTAAATTACTGGGTGCTAGCGCAGCAGAAGTCATAAACTACTATACACAATAATCTTAATCACATCTCTAATGCACAGTATGGTGCAGCGTGAGGTCCTGGGCTGCTAGGGAGGGGGGAATGATGCGTCACATTAGATTGTTATAGCTCGCCCAACACTCTGTATGCAACTGCGGCTTGTAGAGGACCTGCCATGTGCGATGTGACTGTCAGAATACCTGACAGCCGCCTGTGGAACTATAGCTGTGGCCCATAGTGATTTGCGCAGTATCCAAATAACAGGACAGTTACTCGTGGCTATCGTTTGATGCTGGCTCACTTTCCCCCTCAGGCCACGTATTTCAAAAGATAACAGAATCTTCAGCACAGTACTATAGACTAGAAAATTGTGAAAGAAAATAAAGTTATGTGTCTAATAACCACAATGCACAGTCCCACCCACGAGAAAAACAAATAACAGCCGTGAAACATAATCCAATAACCAGGAGAAGCTTCAAATATTGCATCTCACCGCTGCCCCAGTGGTCGTCGACGCTGTCTGTTGATGAATGGGGTGCCAACCAGCGTGAGTGTGGGAAGGGGTTGGGGGGGGGGGGGGGGAGGAGCTTGTAACACGTCACAAATCCAGCACAAAGACATGAAGATTGGCGAGAGAGGGGCAGAGAGAGGGAGAGAGAGACGTCTCACTCTGACAAACAAGTGCTATGTCATGGTTCACACCACCTTACATTTGAACAAGAGATTTCTGGAACATTTGGTCAAAGTTTGGATCCTTTGGAACTTCCAATCAACTGCTTTCATGATTGGGTGCACATTCGAAATGAGGCCGTCTTATTGACTGTCTGTGAAATGTGGTGAGTCTATATCAGTCCCGAACCCTCTCCATTCTTACTCTGCTCTCGTCCACTGTGGTGGCTGTAATTGGTCTTGTGTATGTGTGCGTGTGATTAAAAATGAAACACACCAACATCAACTCCAACAGTAGTGGCAAGCAGTGTAGATTAGTAGACAAACTACCACATCAGTAGACAATTTTTTCCTAGATCTGTGGTTATGGTGTGGAAATCGGAAAAATTCCACGTGTTAGATTCTACAGTGAATTTCTCGTCAGTAATTCCACTTCCTTTCCCTTCTTAGAACGTATCTACAGGATTTTATTGTGGATTGTGAGGAGAGACAGGAGGATCAGGAGGTTGGATGACGGCAGACTCTTCGGCCTGTTCCTATTGAAGTCAAACCTCCTATGGAAAACCCACAGCCAGCACTGCCTTGTAAGTGCTCAAAAAGTTTTGTTCAAATGGCTCTGAGCACTATGGGACTTAACATCTGAGGTCATCAGTCCCCTAGAACTTAGAACTACTTAAACCTAACTAACCTAAGGACATCACACACATCCATGCCCGAGGCAGGATTCGAACCTGCGACATAGCAGTCATGTAGTTCCAGACTGAAGCGCCTAGAACCGCTTGGCCACACCGGCCGCCAAAGTTTCTGTAATTTGTTCTTGCAGCAGCAGCTGCTGCAGTAGTAGTAGTAGTATTAGTAGCAGTAGCTGTGGTTTGAAGTTCAAAATTTTATTTCATGATCGAGCTTGAGGCAATTCTGGAGGCTGAAAAACAGCAACAACAAAAGCAACATACTCTGGAACAGCCTCTGGCAGAGAAAACTCAGCAGCAACAGTGGCTTAAGTACAGAAAACTATGTCTCCATAGTGTCTGTGTGAACTTGTGTGTGTGTGTGTGTGTGTGTGTGTGTTTCGTCTTCTACATCAACATCTACATCCATACACCGCAAGCCACCTCTATCGGTTCTCCCTTCTATTCCAGTCTCATATTGTTCGTGGAAAGAAGGATTGTCGGTATGCTTCTGTGTGGGCTCTAATCTCTCTGATTTTATCCTCATGGTCTCTTCGCGAGATGTACGTAGGAGGGAGCAATATACTGCTTGACTCTTCGGTGAAGGTATGTTCTCGAAACTTCAACAAAAGCCCGTACCGAGCTACTGAGCGTCTCTCCTGCAGAGTCTTCCACTGGAGTTTATCTATCATCTCCGTAACGCTATCGCGATTACTAAATGATCCTGTAACGTAGCGCGCTGCTCTCCGTTGGATCTTCTCTATCTCTTCTATCAACCCTATCTGGTACGGATCCCACACTGCTGAGCAGTATTCAAGCACTGGGCGAACAAGCGTACTGTAACCTACTTCCTTTGTTTTCGGATTACATTTCCTTAGGAATATTCCAATGAATCTGTCTGGCATCTGCTTTACCAACGATCAACTTTATATGATCATTCCATTTTAAATCACTCCTAATGCGTACTCCCAGATAATTTATGGAATTAACTGCTTCCAGTTGCTGACCTGCTATTTTGTAGCTAAATGATAAGGGATCTATCATTCTATGTATTCGCAGCACATTACACTTGTCTACATTGAGATTCAATTGCCATTCCCTGCACCATGCGTCAATTCGTTGCAGATCCTCCTGCATTTCAGTACAATTTTCCATTGTTACAACCTCTCGATATACTACAGCATCATCCGCGAAAAGCCTCAGTGAACTTCCGATGTCATCCACAAGGTCATTTATGTATATTGTGAATAGCAACGGTCCTACGACACTCCCCTGCGGCACACCTGAAATCACTCTTACTTCGGAAGACTTCTCTCCATTGAGAATGACATGCTGCGTTCTCTTATCTAGGAACTCCTCAATCCAATCACACAATTGGTCTGACAGTCCATATGCTCTTACTTTGTTCATTAAACGACTGTGGGTAACTGTATCGAACGCCTTGCGGAAGTCAAGAAACACGGCATCTACCTGTGAACCCGTGTCTATGGCCCTCTGAGTCTCGTGGACGAATAGCGCGAGATGGGTTTCACACGACCGTCTTTTTCGAAACCCATGTTGATTCCTTCAGAGTAGATTTCTAGTCTCCAGAAAAGTCATTATACTCGATCACAATATGTGTTCCAAAATTCTACAACTGATCGACGTTAGAGATATAGGTCTATAGCTCTGCACATCTGTTCGACGTCCCTTCTTGAAAACGGGGATGACCTGTGCCCTTTTCCAATCCTTTGGAACGCTACGCTCTTCTAGAGACCTACGGTACACCGCTGCAAGAAGGGGGGCAAGTTCCTTCGCGTACTCTGTGTAAAATCGAACTGGTATCCCATCAGGTCCAGCTGCTTTTCCTCTTTTGAGCGATTTTAATTGTTTCACTGTCCCTCTGTCGTCTATTTAGATATCTACCATTTTGTCATCTGTGCGACAATTTAGAGAAGGAACTACAGTGCAGTCTTCCTCTGTGTAACAGCTTTGGAAAAAGACATTTAGTCTTGCTACAGGAACCATTCTAGAGTATCTTGATTTTATAGACAGACAGCTGGAGACTGTTCACCAACAGCAACAGGTGTTGGAACAGCCTCCAGCAGACAATAAGTCGTCGGGGCAGTCTTGGAAACAGAAGGAAAAAAATCTGTAGTGCTAAAACATATTTCGTTTGTGTCCATAGTGTGGGACAAATCGCTGTATTGTTGCAGCCTCAGATTGCGGATAATTAGACCAGCGGCTGTAGAGTGTCTTGGATTCTCAGATGTTGAGATTACCCTAGAGCCAGGATGAATCAGGGTTCGAGATGCTACTACCTGAATGTACCCATGCAGTACCTATGGATTTGGAGGAGATGATCACCTCCTGGCCCCACATTTATGACATTAGCAGCGTTGCTGACTCAGGTAAATCATTATACTCACTCATTTCCCCTCGTTACTGCGTCTGTGATATTTTTTAGTAAATGTATTTTTCTTCCTCCCTCTACAGCTGACACGTCTAAATCTTTAATTAATTCTACAGCTAGTCAACTAGCAGTATCCAACTGGCAGTGGGCTACCTCCGCTCTTGGCCTCTATGTTGGTGTCTGGTGCACAACCTGCTGTACATGTCACAGACCTGCTCTCACCTGCTGGCCAGAGAAACGGCGGCACCGCAACCAACAGCTGCAACAGTCAGCATCTCCGCAACCTGGCTGTTCATTCTGGCCAAGCCAGGCAGCCAGTGCTCTGCACCAGCATCCTACGACACAGCCATCACCATCGCCTTCAGTTAGTTCTAATAGCAGTAATAGTGATACCGCTACAGCTAATAGTACTCCTTTCTCCCATCCTATTACAGAACATCAGACTAAAAATCTCATGCCAGAAATAGACTGCATAGTGATTGAGGACGCATTTGAAGAGTGTATCTCATTTACAAAAAATGTTCAAATGTGTGTGAAATCTTATGGGACTTAACTGCTTACAAGGCTCGATAATATGGTAGAGTGGTACAAGAATGTTACAAGTTTCCTTTTGGCTTGCCGCCCTGTCATGGAGAGAGAACTCATCAAACTCGTAAATGATCTGTGATATCCCTCCATGAAATGCAGTGCAGTACTATGCTGTGAACTATCACAACCTCCCAAAAAGGAAGGCACTCTCGAAGAGAAAAGTATTGTATTTGGTTGGCTGCGGGGGGTGGGGGTGGGACACATCATAGTATCACGTACCTCGATCACTGAGTGGTACTGTGACCTCACCTCAACCTGGGTGCTATTAGAATCAGTCTTCCAGAGGTAGCCAGTAGTGGACCTGGAAAAGCACTCTGCCAAGTTCTACATGCCAGCATCCATCCACATCTCATTGACCCAATAAACAGGAGACCAGCTGCATCAAGATACCAAAAGATATAGCTGACAAGAAGGTGTGTATTAATCTACAGAACAAGAGCTACAAGACGTGTTTTGCATGGTCAGTCCTGGCTTGTGAGAGAAATTATAATCAGCGTCTGGAGTGTCCTAAAAAGTACAATGTAAATGATAATATTAGCGGGTATTATAACTTCGATGGTATGGATTTCCCCATCAAACTTCAGGACAAACCCAAATTCGAGAGGCAGAATGAGACTATTTTGACTAACTTTTTTGGCATGAAGAAGAGCATGCCAGATGTTGATGACGATAATAACATTGCGACAACCCACAAAGTCGTCAGACCCATCCATTTCTCCAATTTTACGGGTCACGTAAGCTGCATGTTAACATGCTGCTAATCTCAGATAAGAATGCAAATCAACATTACATATGCATTGAGGATATGTCTCGATTCTTTTCCTTCCAACAGAATAAACACAAGAATAAAAAGTATATTTGCTACAAGTGCCTCAGGTACTTTTCCTCAAGTGAGTCATTAGCAGTGCATACTATTGGTTGCTATAAAATGGATGTGGTACATGTTGAGGTGCAGACAGAGGAAACAAATTTTGAAAGCTTAAGAATCACCACCACCAGGAGAGATGTTCCTTTGTAGGTATGCTCACTCTGAGAGCCTCCTCACTCCTGTGACATGATGTGAAGGGGAACCTGCAACATCATGTAGGACCTTCACCGAGAAACACAGACTGTATATGGTGGCAATTAATTTTGGTTCCAGTCCCACCCATCAACACATCATGTGTTAGGCATAATGCTGCGATTCAGTTGCTCACTAAGCGCGAGAAACTTTCATTGGTGGTTGATAAGCTTTACAGCGCCAACATTCATATGATGCAATCGCAGGAGATTATTGATCTGTACAACAACACAGATGATTTTCATATTTGTGGGTTTCCGATAGATTCGAAAGACGAAACTCCTCGTAGGGACCATTGTCACATTATAGCGAAATTTCTCGGTGCATCTCACAATGCGTGTAACCTGAATTATCAATTATCATAACACATACCCATTTGCTGCCATAATTTGATCGGGAATAACGCTCACTTTCTTGTTGAGCACTTGGCTAAATTCGGTATGGAGAATGATCAGGTCAGTGTCCTGCCTGAGAGCGTTGAGAAATATATTTCGTTGTCCAAATGAGTGACACCTAGAATTACACTTTGTTTCATCGATTCGCTACGTTTCATGCAATAATCACTCCAGAAACTTGTTGAAAATCTACCTGTGAAGGATCTGTGTATCACAGATCTGCATTTTCCGACGAGTAAAAATTCCAACTTGTAACTTGGAAGGGAATTTTCCCCATATGAGTATCTGGATAGTTTGACAAAACTCACTGAAACAAGACTCCCTGACGTAACTGCATTCTCCAGTAGTCTCAAACGTGATGCCATAACAGAGGCATAATATTACCATGTTGTCGATGTCTGGCAGAAATTTAATATCCAAACTTCTGATCATTAAGCAAAACTGTACATGCATACAGAAGTACATTTGCTTGCTGACGTTTCTGATAAGTGCTTGACCATATGCATGACCACATACAAACTCAACCCTGCCTTTTATTATACAGAAATGGGGATGTCTTGGGATGCAATGCTCAAGAAAACGAACAAAACCATCGAGCTATTGACCGATGTGGACGTGTTTCTCTTCTTTGGGCGAGGGACCGTGGGGAACTCTGCCAATGTGTCCACATGCACACCAAGGCAAATAACTCGCAGATGGATGAGATGTTTAACACATCCAATGAGTCTAGTTGCAACATTTATTTGGATTGAGTAACTTATACAGGCACATCATGCAACAATTACTGCTAACTTGTGGGTTTCTATGGCTGCCCAAAGAAGATGTCAGAGGATTAGTTAAGAATTTTAAAAAGTTTGTGTGACCGTTGATTCTGAATTACGGTATGTTGTGGAAGCCGATCTCACATACCCTATTAGTTTGCATGATGCACATGCCGACTTGCTACCATGTCCACATCGAATCGTTTCATCCTTAAGCTGATGACAGTACTGGGGGACAAGCAAAGGTATGTTAGACATTACTGTAATCTGCAGCAAGCTCTTAGGTTAGAGATGGTTCTGGATGGAACTAAGCACGCTCTCTCCATCAACGAGGAACTCTGGATGAAACAGTATATTGATCTGAACATGAGAGAGAGTGCTTCTGCAGCGTGTGCCCTCGAAAAATATTTTTTTAAACTAAAGAATAATGCTTTTTTCAGTAAACTACGCAAAATTTAAGAAACCACAACGATATTCTTATTAGTACCGAAACAGATGAGCGTTGTGGCCTAAGGAAACGCACTGCCAGACCAAATTTCAAACGGGTCGCCACATTCAATGAGAACTTTGTCACTGTGGAGGCGGCGAATGTTGCAATAGAGTTCACAGAACCTATTTATGTCCGCAGCTAATGGTCGTGTGGTAGCGTTCTCGCTTCCCGCACCCGGGTTCCCGGGTTCGCTTCCCGGCGGGGTCAGGGATTTTCTCTGCCTCGTGATGACTGGGTGTTGTGTGATGTCCTTAGGTTAGTTAGGTTTAAGTAGTTCTAAGTTCTAGGGGACTGATGACCATAGATGTTAAGTCCCATAATGCTCAGAGCCATTTGAATCATTTTTGAACCTCTTTATGTGGGAATATGTGTACTAGACCTATCCAAACTCCACATGTACTGCTTCCATTATGAGTTAGTGAAAAATCATTTCGCTGATCCAGAATTACTTTATATGGATACAGACAGTTTTATCTACTGAGTGAAGGACTACAATCAATATGAGGTAATTAGGTACCACAGTGATGAATTCGACGTGCCATCATACATGGTCAATAATACTGATGGTGTTGTTCCGTAGAATCAGAAGGTTACCAGCCCAATGAAAGATGAGACGAATGAACTACCGATTCTGAAATTTATAGGTATAAGCTCCAAGATGAGATATTGTAAGAGGTGTGGTGTGTTTATCAAGGGCCCTCGTGATTAAAGACTACTTGTGATGCCTGTACACTGCTGTGTGTGGTGTTCCACCACAGTCATGGTACATGGTGCAGCGAACTAGTATTCATTCATGAGGGCATCGGATGTACATTTTCCTGCAGTCTAAAACCAGCATATCGCCTCATGATGATAACGGGGTCGTTTGTGTGGCTAGGGATGCATCCCGCCTGTACTCATTCTGTTCACTTCATGACATGCATTAAGGCAATTACAGGAAGTGAATCAGGATGAAATATGAACGAATGTGTGTGGAGTAGTGTGACCCATTTATCATAGTGTGTAAATAGTGGCAGACTGCACACTGTGTGTGCTGTAGTGTAAATAGCCTTTCTATCATGCACACTACACTGTGTAAATATTACTTTTGTCGTGCTCACTACGTGTGTCACACATTGCCTGCAACCATGTGTGCCTTGTATATAGTTTTGGTGCGTCTATATATAAAAAAATGATAAAACTAAATATATTATTTAAAAAAGTATAAAAAATCTGTTTGCAAAAATGAAGTAACTGTCTGACAGCACATCATATAAAAATGTGTACTAAATACATGTGTAAACAGTCTAGATTTTAAGTTCCACCTGCTACTAGCATCCCTGACCAGTTAGTTTTGTAGTACCACCTTTTCCCAGTTATTTCATTTTGTAGATACTTTGGATACATCCACAGCTACTATTGTAGTATTGTCCTTGGATTCATAGTCCACTGCAAAAAATAAATTGTCATGTTTCTCAAAACTGCTTGGACTGCAGGTTATAGTTATTACTAGTAGGAGTACTAGATTAAGGGAAAAAAAGTACGTCTGCTTGACTGTTCATTTTCATTGTAAAATATGAAAGTATCTGGTTCCTAAGAGCATAAAATTACAACTGCTTCGGAAAGTATCAAAAATGTATCTATTTCCTAAAAAAGAACTCAATTGTATCACATGAAACAAATTCTACCCGTGAATTGTATCTCAGGAATCAATGTGTAGAAAGAACCAGATTTTATCACTGAACATTGACACACATCTGTGTCTGTAAAAACGAAATCATATATCAAGAATCTAACCGTATATGTAAGAATTCAATAAACAAAACAAAAAAAAATCGTTGCCGTGTGTCCTTATTTATAGAAAACCTACACTATTTGTATACATAAGGGACCTGTAGGAGACAAGTGACATAAGTTTTGAGCGCGAGGTCCATTAAGCAGGTGAAGTTTAAGTTGGAAAATAACGAAAAGCATGTAAAGGTTGCGTGGAGCTATGTCTGCCTTGCTGCACGAGTTTCGTTGTGGGAGCAGATAGAACGTGACCATGTCCGCTTCCAAAGACATATAGCAGATATATATAAAATTATGTCTCCTGTGTTAGAGAAGAACCATTGGCGTGGTATCTCGGTAAAGTTACTTACTGACAAAGTGCGAAAGAAATAAAGTACAGACAGATTATGACGTGAAAATTTATTTATTTCTCATCCTATTTAAAAGTAATTTTTCGTTTTCATAACCAGACACAACACTGTTTTCATACAATGTCTTCTTCTTGAGTCGATGAAGAGCAGGCCGCCCATAGAATTCCAGGTCCTGAATAGCAACAAACTTGAAAATTTGACGCACCCTTGTGATCTCCTCCTCAGCTTTGGCGTAAATGATGGTATTCGTGTGGCCAAATTATCTAATCAATTTCGACGTATCTTTATAGGGTATACCAAGATCTTACCAGTGAAATCCATGATAGAACTGTGTAAGCGACTTTACACTCCTACATGTTTTAAAGCACTTCGCGTTCTTGAAAGACCTCATTGACGCAATTCGTGCTGAGAATGTCTCTAATATACCTGCATCTTCTGTGTACGCTATGAATGTAACATCTTTCAATATGAACTGTCCATGTTCTTCATCAGGGGAACCCCGAACGTCCATAATGGTGCTCACACTTTGAGATGCCATTGTGAAATGCTTTGGATATGGTACTGCACGTGTTGATTTATAATACAGCTCTTTGCACAACATCAGTGAGCGGGCAATAGTTAATCACACGGTCATGCAGATCTAGAGCATACGCTGCAGTGTGCTCAGGGAAATTTACCGAAGTTTCAGATTCATTTCTCATATCTTTGGCCCCGATATAATTATCTCGTTCTGTTTTGAGCAGTCTGTTTTGATAACTGGTGCCAGCTGCGTGAATTTCCGTGGTCTTCCTCTTCGTAGTAAGTAGCACGGAACCACTCACACATGTCGAATACTAGAGTATGCTTTTTCATTATAATGCAGGTGTAAATTATCACATGGCTAGAATTCAGAGTTGAGGTAGAGATGAGCATTAGTTAACCTGCAATTCTCATATTTAGTAGAATCATCTGCTACATTTCCCCTATTTTTTGGTCTGGAATGCAAGTATTGATGAATCTAGACGTCTCCAACGGAGCAGGGGTTTTAATAGCCCATGTTTGTCTGCTTGCAGTCTGTAGAACTGGGTATTTAAAAAGCTTACATGAATGAAACGATAACGGTGAAAATAAGACTGAATTCTGGACTTTTAAAAGCTTCAAATGCTGCTCGACAATACAGGTGATGTGTGGCGTTTGGCATATTATTTTACTGATGGTGATGCCGTTCTCCTCTTGTGCTTCCTCAATGTATGAGTTTTTATCCGTTGCGCTCTGTACCAGAAGTAGTTCCTGTTTAGCATTCAAAATGTATCATTGCATGTCTTCAAAGTATCTCATAAGCAGCTTTAGAAATACACATGCTGTAAATCCCCGTTCTTCTTAGCTGTTGTACCAACTGATTCGTCTATGAACCATCCAGCATTTTCTCAATCGCTCAGATCCGAGGGAGAAGTCGAGACATAGGTTTTAAGAGTTGATACTGTGCCTATATTGTGTGTTCCATCAATCTCGAGCCCGTAAAGTTCACACTGTATCTCATAAAACAGAAATGCTAAAGCATTGCATGTAAGCTTTGTTCCCACTTTTACAGTGCGATCCCTCTTCGAAGTGATCAATGAAGATAAGTGAAACTCCTGCATGGGAGGGTTCAAGTGTCTCTGTATTGGATGACAATCCTAATTTCATCATTCCTGTTAAATACAGTTGAAGCATAAGATTTATGTGAGAAGTATTCGTGACGTAAAATACGCTTATCATACTCTACTGCTTTAGTTATGTTGTACGACGTCACTGACAGTTTACAGACCTATTAATTTAAGGAACTCGTAGTTCGCACATATTATCATCACCTTGCGGTTCTATTCTGATGTGTCACTCTGTGCACTGTGCACGTCTGTTTTATGTCTTATCCCCATCGCTGCTTTCTCACAGCTGGCAAGCCTCAAGTCTTGGCTGGTTGAAGGTCGCCGCTGCTGCTTTCGGTCTCCTGCAAGGTGTTGTCTTGTACTGTCGGTCTTTGCACGTTCGAGGTAACTGGTGGTTGTGCAATGATTTCCTCATCACGAAAGTCGACAAGTTGATTATCCTGTTCCACAATATGCAGCTCCAGACAGTCCAAGGTCTGGACTGTTGTTGGGAGGCATATGGCGTTGGTAGGGGTCTCAGTAATCTTATACCCAGTTCCTACTGATAGGATGAATCCGTAAATGGCACGAATCAATATATTGTTGAGGTAGGCGTTTGTAGAAATTTTACACTCGACACGGATTGTACAGACAGAAAGTATATTTCCCGACTGATCAGATATGTAAAATTTATTAGAAACCTTCTTCAAAATCCGTCGCTTTGTAAAACATAGTAGTCGTCTTATTGAGCATTTCTGGTTAAAGTTAATCATTACATTCATTGTCTTTATTTCAGGTTTCAGTTTATTGATGTTTGCATGCAGCACAATCCAGACAGTTCCGTTTAAATCATCAATGTCGTATGCACCAGGTTCTATTTCCACAATTTCTTGTCTTCCGTTAATTTCCAAATGAAGTTTATTGTTGGCCTCCGTGATTTTTTGGGATTCTATTGTGAGTCTCCATCCAATCGATGCAATACCCCACTCACCATTGCAAGTAATACAGACGATCGTTCTTTTAAAGTCAAAGGATACGACATTGCGTCTGTTTTTTTTTTTACAGAAGCCACCCAGCGGCTTCGATGTCCAGCAACACTAAAATTCACAATTCCACATTCTTTCGTTTTCCACATTGTCTTCGGTAATGTGTGCTGCAGAAGCACACCGTGGAACCTTGGAACCCTGATTTTTTTCCGAACAAACTTGAACAGATCCGCATTTGTGAAAGGTCTATCTGGTAGGATGGCAAACGAACTTCTTTGTTGTTTATGAAAAGACCTAGTCCTTTCTTGTGTGATTTCAGGTATAGACCTTTTCCGATGGCTACTGCTGTGGAGGAAAGTGAGTATCACTTTGATACTACAAATAAAGATCGCTGTCTTTTGTCCGAGTTTGACGACAATGTTGTGCTGCACACCTTGTCACATGCCTTTTCCCCGTCCAAAAATATCACTGACGTGGGTTTAGCCAGGTCTTGGACTTCAGCAGAAAGCTTCCGTTGAAAACCATTTTTCTAGTCGTATTATAGTTTCACGCCAGTGGTTCTTAAATCCTTTTTCAGGTGACTCTTTCGAATATTGTGCCGAGGGTGCTAAGGAACTGATTGCCTGGTAATTTCAGGCTTGTGTTGCATCCTTTTTAGGCTTTGATATCGCCACAATTTGTGCGATGCTCCACTGTTATGGAGGCAGTTATTATACAGGGGGATTCCGTGATGACGTTACAAACTTTTAGGAATGCTGAAGAAGGGTAAATGCATCAACCTGAGGTAAGCGACCCTGGTCCGGAAACGACACAAGCGAAATTTATAAGCGAAAACGGGCCTGATAGATCTGGCTTTTGAATACATGCACCGGTTTATCACAGGTTACTAGAAAACATCCCTTGTGTTATTCGTCAACGGATACGGTTCCAAAATGGATGAGTCCCACCTCACTTCGGGCTGAGGTTTCGTGAATTCTGGGACCAGACATTTCCTTAAAAGAGGATGGGTAAAGGGGGGTCCTGTTTCATCCAGCACGTTCCTAATCTGAACCTCTTGGTTCCTTCTTGTGGGTCCATGTGCAAAGTCTTGTGCACGAGACGCCAGTCAAGACTGAAGAGGGCTTTTTGGCAAGAATTCTCGGTGACTGCGACACTGTTCAAACGACAGTGGGGATATTAGAATGGGAGTGACAGAACTTTGTGCTACGATGCTTGCCAGCATTACCCCAGGGGACGCCATTTTGAACAACTGTTGTAAATTTAGCAACATGAGAAATTTGTGCAAGTAAATGGAATCTATTGTTACTGTGTCATAGGCTTAGTCCCTCTGGCGTCAACTTATGTGCGCTGTTACTATTTCATCAACTGTGTGAGAGTGTACGTCATTATCAGGCTTAGGAAGTTGGCTCCCTTAGTTTGAATGCTGCGCCAGAATAAGGTGGAAACTGAGTAGATTTTTTCGCTTATACCTTTCAACTCGCTCTTTCCAGACGAGGGACCCTTAGCTGAAATGTACACATTTGCATTTCTCCATCAACTCGGTAAGTTTATTATATTATCACGAAATCACCATGTATATTCACAACAACAGACCCACTGGTTTGTGCGGTAGATGTTTCACTTGCTGGTTGGCCTTTTTCTCTATCCCTGGTGCTTTGTGAAATCCAATTGTTCTGACGATGGCCCTTACTTCGGTGTTGGTCGACAATCGGGTACCTTTGTGGGTAGGTTGGCTAATATTGTCTCCGAAAGATGGTTAATTGGGCGTTAGTCCTAGGCCAAGGACTAGAGGATTGTTTAGGTGTTTTCGGTGAGTGGAGTCTTCTGATCAGCTGAATTGTAGTTCGATTCTTTCCATCTGGTGTTTCAATCAAGGGTACCTTAGGCCTTACACAGTCTCAGGGCTCTTTTTTTGTAATATTGTAGTTCTTCAAAGAGTAGTAGTAATTAGTTACGACTGGTGTCTTGTCTGGTTTTTCTTTTAGGCGAGTTATAGCGTCAGCTACTTTTCTTACGGAGGCGATTTTCCAAGTATGGTGGATGTTGTTGTTGAGATGATGGGTGACTTGTACCCAGTTGGTCTCCGTTGATCTCTGTTGTTGGAATGAAGCGTTTATGTTCTACAGCGTCACAATACTGGGTTTGGAAATGTTCAAAATAATGAGTCATGAAACTTCCACAGTTTTTTCTGTAACTTCGTTACCGCAGCGCTGCCAAGGGGCTACATGTATAAACACATCGCTGAACGATGTGAGTATTGTGAGTTAACGAGCACTGCGCTCAAGTTTAAATATATGGCCAAAAGAGTCAGCCTACAGGATTTGTTAAACGAACCCTGTCGTCGAGGACCGTGTGCCAAAAAGAGCGCAGATTCACCACGAGATGGGGAAATTCACAGACCTCTATTGTCTATTGAGGCCTAATTGCTGCAGTGTGCGAGTGAGACAAACGAGAACCTACGTCATACGGGAACCTAATAGAAGGCTTTAGAGGATAAGCAGACAAAGCAGTGTTAAATATGGCGGACCTAAGATCAGCCATAAAGGGAAACATTTATGAAAACTGTTTAATTACGTATCAGTGCAGGGAAATGAGCCACAGTAATTTTAAACTGCCATCCTCCATAAATTTTCATGGTGATCCCAATAAAACTTGAATATTGATCGTATCTATAATAGCTTAGGATTTACTGTTAAAGTGAAATTAACAGGTTTTCTAACCAAGACCTGAATGCTAAAATCTGAACGCTTTTGTCGATCTTAAGGATCAACATTTCATATAGATGCGCATCATTAAAATCATAAACGTTGTAAATATCAATTCTGTAACTTTATTTGTTTAAAATACATAGTAAACTTAAATTATCACTATTTAGAGTTAAACATCAGATCATCATTTCCTCCACACAATACACATTAAACGAGAACATCGTGAAATCTTATTGAATCATTAGGTAACAGGAAGTTTGTTGTAAAGTTTAGTGCATAATAGTTACTTTTGCTCTCTATTTATCAGAAAGCACATTGGTGCAAGGTTACCACCCATGACATTCAAAGTTAAGAAGGAAATTGTATTGGTTTAATGTAAAAGAAATTAACGTTTATTGTGTAATGGATATTATTGTTATTTTATTTAGAACGTGAAAGTCGTCAAGCTTTGATTATTTAAATATGTTAAAATGTAAAGTAATGGAGAATAAGTTGTAGCCATTCAGGTGAACGGCTTCAGGAAAGGGAACTGCTCTAGTCAGTTGAGTGAGGATATTCGGCGCGCGGGGAACACGGCCGGGGACGGACAGAGGACAGTGCTGCTGCAGGCTATGAAGTGAAACGACCTAGAAAATTTCGCGGTTTGTGGTTTCGCGGGACTTAGTCTCTGAGCGGTTAGCACCCGCGCGCTTGGTGCGAACTCTAACTTTTCGTATAGCTAATGAGCTGGAGTATCGAACTTGTAATTCGCAATGAGATTGTGAATGATCGAATTGTGTCAAATGGATATGCGCTCGAGAGTAACAGTAACTCTAAATACGGCCACTTTTGCTATTAGTTTGCTTTCTGAATAAACATTATTCTAACCAAATCGCAACTGTGTGGCCTACTTCATTTATGGGTCGTTAATTTAGTTCTCAGTATTATCATTACTGTTATTATATGTTACGTTAACTCTGTATTTCGCAGACTTGTGATCACACGCACGGCACAGCGGACACACCAGGAACCGCGGTGTTGGCCGTCGAATGGCGCTAGCTGCGCAGCATTTGTGCACTGCCGCCGTCAGTGTCAACCAGTTTGCCGTGGCATACGGAGCTCCATCGCAGTCTTTAACACTGGTAGCATGCCGCGACAGCGTGGACGTGAACCGTATGTGCAGTTGACGGACTTTGAGCGAGGGCGTATAGTGGGCATGCGGGAGGCCGGGTGGACGTACCACCGAATTGCTCAACAAGTGGGGCGTGAGGTCTCCACAGTACATCGATGTTGTCGCCAGTGGTCGGCGGAAGGTGCACGTGCCCGTCGACCTGGGACCGGACCGCAGCGACGCACGGATGCACTCCAAGACCGTAGGATCCTACGCAGTGCCGTAGGGGACCGCACCGCCACTTCCCAGCAAATTAGGGACACTGTTGCTCCTGGGGTATCGGCGAGGACCATTCGCAACCGTCTCCATGAAGCTGGGCTACGGTCCCGCACACCGTTAGGCCGTCTTCCGCTCACGCCCCAACATCGTGCAGCCCGCCTCCAGTGGTGTTGCGACAGGCGTGAATGGAGGGACGAATGGAGACGTGTCGTCTTCAGCGATGAGAGTCGCTTCTGCCTTGGTGCCAATGATGGTCGTATGCGTGTTTGACGCCGTGCAGGTGAGCGCCACAATCAGGACTGCATACGACCGAGGCACACAGGGCCAACACCCGGCATCATGGTGTGGGGAGCGATCTCCTACACTGGCCGTACACCACTGGTGATCGTCGAGGGGACACTGAATAGTGCACGGTACATCCAAACCGTCATCGAACCCATCGTTCTACCATTCCTAGACCGGCAAGGGAACTTGCTGTTCCAACGGGACAATGCACGTCCGCATGTATCCCGTGCCACCCAACGTGCTCTAGAAGGTGTAAGTCAACTACCCTGGCCAGCAAGATCTCCGGAACTGTCCCCCATTGAGCATGTTTGGGACTGGATGAAGCATCGTCTCACGCGGTCTGCACGTCCAGCACGAACGCTGGTCCAACTGAGGCGCCAGGTGGAAATGGCATGGCAAGCCGTTCCACAGGACTACATCCAGCATCTCTACGATCGTCTCCATGGGAGAATAGCAGCCTGCATTGCTGCGAAAGGTGGATATACACTGTACTAGTGCCGACATTGTGCATGCTCTGTTGCCTGTGTCTATGTGCCTGTGGTTCTGTCAGTGTGATCATGTGATGTATCTGACCCCAGGAATGTGTCAATAAAGTTTCCCCTTCCTGGGACAATGAATTCACGGTGTTCTTATTTCAATTTCCAGGAGTGTATTAATTAATGATACAGCAGTGATAGCCGAAAGCGAAGAGGAACTGCGTTTTGTGTTAAATTAATGGAACATTGAAAGGTCTCTGTTCGATTACTTTCATGTTAATTTCTTAAATCTGTTGTCATTTTAGGCATACATTCCACTTCTAAATTTACTGTGGTGTTTCTAACTATCTGGGAGGAGACTGAGCAGTGAAACGTGTTACTTTTACACATAAACAAGAACGATCTGTCACACTACTACACTTTAAAACACAGTTTATATGTAATTCATCTCACACAGTCTCATACGGAACCTACATCCGTTTTCTTTTATATACTGTATATGATAAGATACTGTCATCCCCCTTCCCTTCTGTGTGAAAGAATGAATGAGCAAATGTATTTCTAGTTGCATGCTTGATGGTAGCAGACAAGCCTGTCTGCTAGAGATCAGTAGGACCAACGTCGGAACAGGTAGCTACGCTTTCTAAAAGCAAAGAGGTTTCTATTCTTAGTATGGTCCGGTCCGTCCCTTGTCATGTTGGTATAGGAAGCTGCCTCTCTGGTCACTTCCGTTTGTATTTGTGAGGCAACCCTCAGGAGGGACCCACGGCAGTCTGCCCACGGCGAGCGTCTGAAGTGGTAAGATCTCCGGCTAAGCGCGTGTCTGCTAAGTCCGTAGGACAATGGATTTCTTAAGTTCAGCCTAACTCAAAATTTTATCACCTTTATTTCAGGTTTAGCTCTAAACTATCTAGTGTTATCTTAAATTGCAACGCAGTGTAATTCGAGTGTGAAGTTCAGAATATCTTCCGGTAGCTGCTTTGTCACGACTTTGTGAGTAAAGTGGAACTATGTGTTGATCAGTAACTCTAAGATCATCAATCTTAAATGCGAATGTGCGTGAGATTATAACGTCTCGTCTTGACAATATTTTTCAATATAGCAACTTTTCTTTATGTTCAACCCACGTGGGGTGTACTTTGTGACACCAGTACCACGTGCTTATACAATTGTTTGACCTATCAGGTTAATAGTAAGACGATAGTAACCAGTTCGAGGTTTTTCTTTTGTAAATTGCGTTTCGATGTAATTTATTTTAATTATCAAAATTATTGTGGAGTTACACTCTTTGTGTAAACCAAGTTGAGCACATGAAGCATGTGGTGTAAGCATCAAAGTAGCCCTCAGCTATTCTTTTCGGGAAGATTTCACAGAGAGTTAGAGTGAATTTAGTATACCAGTGTGCGGTAATTTCATGACGGACAGGATTGCGCTACGAACGTAACTTCCTTGGGTGAAAATTGAATCGGTTGGTTGTGGTTAATTTCCTCTTGGATATGTTTCAACGTTCTTCGTGTGTTATTTTATGAATGCAGTGTTGTATGTAGTCTCCCAATCTTGGTTCCCTATTTGATGTGTTCCGTAAGATTACAAACTCACATTTTCACAATCCTAAATAAGGCAGCAGTTTAGTTATGAATCAAGTTTGATATGCTGAAATTTTAACGGAACAATGATCAATGTTGAAATAAATGTCCAAATATAAACTGATTTATTTCTTTTTATTTAAATTCTCTTTATATATATATATATATATATATATATATATATATATATATATATATATATATATATATATATCACCGGTTATCGTAATATGAGTACTAAAAGATTATAATTAATGTTAGTCTGGTTGGGAATTTGGTAAGCTAGACTGGATACCTGGTGAAACAGTTGCGCAGTAATGCAAGGTTAACTTCCTCAGATAGCTCACAGCTTTTAACCCACTTTTACGGTCTTGAATATCAGCACCACTTTCCGAACAAATTAATGCATTAATATTACAACATGTGTTATCTCTAGTTTAAGGTACGCACATAAATAAGATGAAAGCATCGTAGGTGGATATGCTGGAGGCCTAATTGTTAACAGTCGGAAAACAGGTGCTGCCAAATCATCCCAAATCCATTTGGGTGGCTTTGGGTTACGAATGGTCTGATTGTCATCTTCATTATCTAGAGACACTTGGTGCAGTACATGTGATACAGTTTCTATAATGATGTATGGAGAGAAAGAGTGCTTGAATATTGGAAAGTTGAACGTTGTTTGAGATTTTGTGATGTCGTATCAAAAAAAAAAAAAAAAAAAGAAATGGTTCAAATGACTCTGAGCACTATGGGACTTAACAGCTATGGTCATCAGTCCCCTAGAACTTAGAACCACTTAAACCTAACTAACCTAAGGACATCACACACATCCATGCCCGAGGCAGGATTCGAACCTGCGACCGTAGCAGTCGACCGGTTCCGGACTGAGCGCCTAGAACCGCGAGACGACCGCGGCCGGCTGATGTCGTATCAGCCTGTTAAGTAAGAATCTGGTGCATCAATCTTTGATTATTTCGAGTATATTTTTGGTGTTGTGGGTTTCGTGTAAAGAATTAGTTGGGAAGTCATAACGTACATCTCCAGCAATAAGCAGCACCCTCCGAGAAGCAGACAGAATTATTTTTTCTTGGCTTGTTGACGTAATCTGTATTGAGATCCGTATTCGAGAATGAGGCAGACAAAGATTAAATATGAAAGAAGGAGCACTGGTTGATCGACTCCAAGTGTTCTTTGTTTCATAAGTCGCAGCTGGGTGAGTCTGCTTTCGGCTTGTTTAATTTTTTCAGTTGTACCCAGGGTCGAATACAGAGTTTGTGAAGATCCTCTGGCCAAATATTGGTGAGATTTCTATGCCTAAACAGAAATAGCTAGCTTTCGCCTGGATTCTGTCGAGTTCTCCTGTTACTGAGTCAGGTTTCTGGTTTACTGATACAGCTGTTAGCTTGTTCGTTGATTATATTGTATGTTGGGGCGTGACACCAGTAAGTGTTGAAGTTCCGCCAATTATTGGGAGTAATTTTATGGATCTGCCTAAATTAGGATGGTTTTCCTGTTTTCTACATTTCAGAATCATTTCCATTCTGATGAGCTGGCTTTTTTAATTAAGACTGCATTAATTACAGATTTAGTACTTGAGAAAGTCCATGCGGTAAAATTAGTTTTAGCTGAAATCGTCAAACCGAGCGAGGTGGCGCAGTGGTTAGCACACTGGACTCGCAGTCGGGAGGACGACGGTTCAATCCCGTCTCCGGCCATCCTGATTTAGGTTTTCCGTGATTTCCCTAAATCGCTTCAGGCAAATGCCGGGATGGTTCCTTTGAAAGGGCACGGCCTATTTCCTTCCCTCACCCGAGCTTGCGCTCCGTCTCTAATGACCTCGTTATCGACGGGACGTTAAACACTAATCTCCTCCTCCTCCTGAAATCGTCAAGTGCCATCATTTCCAGCAGAAGCTATCTCATATTCGGTTATTTCTATAACATCGGATGGCTGTAAGATGTACTGTTTCTTTGTAATAGTGGAGGTAGTTCCCGAGTAATCAATTCCTCATGTCTAGCGTCTAATTTTGGGTTTTGTGGGTGTCCGTGGATTTTTGCAAGAGCATGAGGAATATTTTGGCCTTCTCTGTCATATTTCGTTTGTGATCGCATTATGTAGAGCTGGTTCCTCAGTGGTGGTTTGGCACGCGATTCGCTCGAACGTTCTCTAAAACAGAGTAGGGTTGGGTGGTTCAAGTTATTCTGTCTCTCGTTTCCATCTGTTTGCTCTGATTTCATTTCTAATTTGGTTATTGATGTGGTTCCGTTTTAGGTCCTTAATTACAGTGACGTTTGATCTGTCTGTATATTTTATTTATTAGGTGGAGTATCAGTGTAGGAAGCCTATCATTGTGTTACATAATGGTAGGAAGCTCCTGTATTCAGTTATATCGTTAATCGGTATAGACTCACAATCGAACATTGCAGCGTCAAAGCCTCTTCACATACAATATTCTTACATAATACGTCCGATGAATCTGACCGAGTTCATTAGTACCATCACTAAAGAAACTTGTCATATTTCGTTTGTGATCGCATTATGTAGAGCTGGTTCCTCAGTGGTGGTTTGGCACGCGATTCGCTCGAACGTTCTCTAAAACAGAGTAGGGTTGGGTGGTTCAAGTTATTCTGTCTCTCGTTTCCATCTGTTTGCTCTGATTTCATTTCTAATTTGGTTATTGATGTGGTTCCGTTTTAGGTCCTTAATTACAGTGACGTTTGATCTGTCTGTATATTTTATTTATTAGGTGGAGTATCAGTGTAGGAAGCCTATCATTGTGTTACATAATGGTAGGAAGCTCCTGTATTCAGTTATATCGTTAATCGGTATAGACTCACAATCGAACATTGCAGCGTCAAAGCCTCTTCACATACAATATTCTTACATAATACGTCCAATGAATCTGACCGAGTTCATTAGTACCATCACTAAAGAAACTTGCTACTGTAATCCGACACACGTTGCATCAGACCTAACAAATATTATTAAATAATTGGGCTCAACGTATAACGACTGCGAGAGAAAAAAATTATTTCAACAGAGGGCTACGTGAAACACATTTTTTTAAAAAAAAGGTACATGAATATATCACTTTCAATTACTGGAGCTATCAAGATTTCCTGCTGAGAATGTGTCTTACTAGCCGAAAATCACTACACCTGCGACACCCTAGTTCCAGCTGTGGCGAACGGTAAAAACGAAAAATAAAATAAATTTCTCATCAGCTGTTTTGCCGCTGCTCTCAAATACTGTGAGCCATTCTAAAAAAAGGCTAATGAGATACCGTTCTCGCAACTGCTCTTACTACCTTACTTCCCCACTATTACAAAAATAACAACACCTGCCGGTTGTGCAAAAATCTGGAAAACCTCAGGCAGCAGTAAAGCTCTCTCTGATCTTCCCGATCAGCAGTTATTAAGGAAGTGACACATTTAGGACATCTGGCCAACTCAAATCAAATACATTTCAGCAGCTCTAAATGGGAATTGGGATGAAATAGCTTTTCTCTTTATCAGATTTATAACAATAAACAGTTATCTTCCTATTGAAATTCTATTCGAGTCACATCGTATCCTTTGTTGTCTTCATCATTTTGTGGTTTCAGCTCCATTTTTCACTTGCAGTTTAATCTTCGCTGTGGCTGCGCACTTCCGGCGGACTAGATTTCAGTATTATAAAAATCTGGGTATATATAATAATATATACGAGAAGAACTGTCATTACACTAATTACCATACACTAATTTAAAATTCATCAACGTGTTGTTGCTGCAGAAACACTTTTCTCTACTAGTTACTAGGTGTTCAACACTACTGTTGGCTCCAATACTTGTTTGAATAACTTGTATCCTTATCAGTGGCGTAGCTTGCCTTAGACGGGCCCTGCATCAAAACTATTCGCGGGTCCCTTTTACCCAACTGCGGCGAAGCCCAAATAGAGGATAAAGATTTTTCACAAAAGAAACAAAAACTGTCATTTTGAATAAAATAAGTATTTATTGATTAAATATAGGTTGCATAGGTAAGTAATTATTTACAATTAATGCACCCAGTAGCCAAGTTAGACAAACAATTCACATATATACTTTTCTCGCGACATCTGATTCGGGTTGCCGCCACAAACGTTCCACTTTCCTCTTCGAGGCAGTTACACCTCTCTTTCTGGGTCGGCAGGATGCCTAAATCATGGGTGGACATTTTAAATCCACCCAGGCAACTGTTATGTCACTTTCCACATGTAGCTCTAGCCGCATTTGTCCAGCACTTCAGCCTTGTGGATTCCTGGGAGCATGTACATGGTGATCGTTCACGGCTTACGAATTTCACCACCCATTCTTTCAGTTGCCTCGGTCGTATTTATGGAAGGATTGGGTTCAAGCTGCTGAAGTTCGGCCCGTTGCCTTCTCTGACGATGATGCATATATCTGTGCCGTCAATCTCTGCCACAAAAGGGTATGGTGTGGCTGGGGACCAGGAAAACTGAACGCAATCCGTCTCACTTCACCCAACTGCCGATGGACAGTTTGCCGTCGACGCTTTGATGCATGTAAGTCTGCCATGCAAAGCCTGCCATCTGCAGGGCCTTGATTGGCTGTGAAACGGACGTCGCGGCGTTACGACGACGAGCCCAGGATTTCTACTTCACCATTCTTCGGAAATGTACCATGATGTCATATTCGCCAGGGCATTACTCTATGCTGAATTGTGCCAAGGCACAGCTCAGTCTTCTCTCGACCTTACCTTGAAGGACCTTTGGCCAGGGGACGTACACACGATGGGTTAGCCCAGGAGCGTCCGTCTACGTACCACGTGATAGTAGAACGGGGCTACCGTCGAAAGACATTGGTTAATGTTCTCAAATACACAAAGTGATATAGCATCTGCCCTTGTTGCACATTATGTTACGCAGCACTCTGCACAACGCCACGACCCCGCCAATTTGACAGCGGTCTCGTGACTCTCCTTTGGCTTGGTTCCTGGTGTGCAACGATAGATCTTGGCAGCTATAACGTGTCCGTAAGGATGAGAATGTGGAAACAAACTTTTCTTTACGTAACGTTCGAATTTGTATATAACATAGCGAGGGCGGAAACGTTACAATTAGCAGTCCCATAACGTAAGTTCAAAGTACCTAAATTGGCTTCAATTGGACACAGAACTGCTAAAATTTAAAATGATTTCCCAACTGATTATTTTCATTGAAATTCAGAATGAAAACTTTGTGTAATTTGTATCCACCTACGCCTGCCTGCGCGTAAAATACATTGTTGGCAGTACGTCAATAACTGACTACGCTCGGGAAATTTAAACTGCCGCGCTGTATGAACACTGACCTAGAAAAATCTGATTATTATCTGATATATAAAAAGCACAAGATCTATACTTTAAAAGCATTCGATCTGTGGCTGTGGGCGTGTGACCGAATGTGCTAGTCAACGTAATTCTACCAAACGCTGATGAGCTACAAAGAGATTCTTGCTAATATTTATCAATAAAATACAGTGTCATACGCCTTGAAATTCTGAATTAATTATTATTCAAGTAATGAAATTACATTAGTGGATTAAAGCAGATGCTTACATGCCTGACTCAAGATACCGAAGATAGGAGAACAACAGTCGGTAGTCGCTTTTTATTGTCCATCAAAGATATTATAGAGTTCACTGATACTAGATCACTCATATCTTTCTTTGATTTTCACAGAATTACAATTCATGTTTGGGAAAAACTATAAAACTAATAATCATCACTCTCCACTGCAGTACTGATAAACCGTGATTTTTAGGGAAATTTCTATGTCCATTTGGAGTCTTTACACGACGTCATGGTTGACGAAGGCGACGATGCTATCCATGCGGATTCTATGAACAAATCGCCCTGTCATGACGGCCTCCCATTAGAGTTGTATCGGAGATTTCGTGCGATGCGGACGGAAATTTCTCGGGACCTTATGTGGCCTATAATGCAGATACCAGACGGTTTCCTCGATGGTCTCCTCATTCCCGTTCAGAAGCCTTGTGGTACATAATGGTTATGCGATTATCGCCCCTTGACGTTGCTCAAAAGCAAAGCGAAGATCTTTACCCATCTGTTGGCTGCGCGGCTTAGACGGACGGCCCGGTATGTGGTGTAATGTTGATGCATTAAGTTGTTCTGAAAGCGGTGCTGATGTTCAAGATAATAAAAGAGGATTAAAAGCTGTGAGCTATCTGGGGAAGTTAAGCTTGCATTACTGAGCAACTGTTTCACCAGGTATCCAGACTAGCTTACCAAATTCCCAACCAGACTAACATTAATTATAATCTTTTAATAGTCATCTTACGACAACCGGTGATATATATATATATATATATATATATATATATATATATATATATATATATATATATATAGAGAGAGAGAGAGAGAGAGAGAGAGAGAGAGAGAGAATTTAAATAAAAAGAAATAAATCAGTTTATATTTTGAAATTTATTTTAACATTGATCATTGTTCCATTAAAATTTCAGCACATTAAACTTGATTCATAACTAAACTGCTGCCTTATTTAGGATTGTGAAAATGTGAGTTGTAATCTTACGGAAGACATAAAATAAGGAGCCAAGATTGGGAGACTGCATACAACAATGCATTCTTAAAATAACACACGAAGAACGTTGAAACATATCCAAGAGGAAATTAACCACAACCAACCGATTCAATTTTCACCCAAAAGCGCAATCCTGTCTGTCATGAAATTACCACGCACTGATATACTAAATTCATACTAACTCTCTGTGATATCTTCCCGAAAAGAATAGCTGAGGGCTACGTTGATGATTACACCACATGTTTCAAGTGGTCAACTTGGTTTACACAAAGAGTGTAACTCCACAATAATTTTGATAATTAAAAAAATTACATCGAAACGCAATTTACAAAAGAAAAACCTCGAACTGGTTACTATCGTCTTACTATTAACCTGATGGGTCAAACAATTGTATAAGCATGTGGTACTTGTGTCACATAGTCCACCCCACGTGGGTTGAACATAAAGAAAAGTTGCTATATTGAAAAATATTGTCAAGATGATATGTTATAATCTCACGCACATTCGCATTTAAGATTGATGATCTTACCTAGAGTTACGAATCATCAACACGTGGTTCCACTTTACTCACAAAGTAGTGACAAAGCAACTACTGGAACACATTCTGAACTTCACATTCTATTTACACTGCGTTGCAATTTAAGATAACATAAGCTATTTTAAATCTAACCCTGAAATAAAGATGATTAAATTTTCAGTTAAGCTGAACTTAAGAAATCCATTGTCCTATGGACTTAGTAGAGACGCGCTTAGCCAGAGACCTTACCACTTCCGACGCTCGCCGCAGACAGACTGGCCTGGGCCCCTACCGAGGGTGCCTCACAGATACAAACGGAAGTGACCAGAGAGGCAGCTTCCTATACCAACATGACAAGAGACAGACAGGACCATACCAAGACTAGAAACCTCTTTGCTTTTAGAAAGTGTAGCTACCTGTTCCGACGTTGGTCCTACTGTTCTCTAGCAGACAGGCTTGTCTGCTACCATCAAGCATGCAACTAGAAATACATTTGCTCATTCATCCTTTCACACAGAAGGGAAGAGGGATGACAGTATCTTATCATATACAGTATATAAAAGAAAGCGGATGTAGGTTCCGTATGAGACTGTGTGAGATGAATTACAAATAAACTGTGTTTTAAAGTGTAGTAGTGTGACAGATCGTTCTTGTTTATGTGTAAAAGTAACGCGTTCCACTGCTCAGTCTCCTCCCAGATAGAGTCAGAAACACCACAGTAAATTTAGAAGAGCAATTTATGCCGTAAATGACAACAGATTTAAGAAATTAACATGAAAGGAATCCAACAGAGACCTTTCAATGGTTTCCCTAATGAGACTTCTTTGGGGATGCCAGAAATACCCTCTTGCTCTCTGTTGCTATCGAGACGTAATCGCCCCTGCTCAAGTTCGTCGCATGCCTGGACTCTGGCCACCCTTAAATTCAGCCAGATCTTCGATAGGGTCGATCATGACTAACTGGAAGGGGTGTTCCACATTATGGGACACCCTGATACTACCGACGACATCGTAATGCGTCTCCTTGGCGTATCGATGTCCAGTGGATTCTAGAATGGCCATCTTGCTCCTCGCATCTAGATCCATCGTCCGCTCTCTGCAATGATGTTTGGGATGTCTCTTGGTGGCCTGTATTCAGCTGCAGTGCTTGTGCTGACGATCTAGTCATCGTCTCTGTAGCGTGCCGCTGTCAGCAGAGTCACTAACATGGGTTACCACCTATGACGAAACCTAACGTCCGCTTTGGCTATATGGCGGGCTTCTGCGGACAACGTTGGTCCACTGCGTGTATCTGGTACTGTCCGAAGCTCAGGACTGCCATTAACTGCCGGCACCTGTTGCCCCAATTACGAGTTGGGCTCCTAGCTCATAGAATAAGAGGCCTCGATCTTCTGCAGTGGACAAAATATGTTGATGTATTTTGGCGTCTCATATTACCCGCGTGGCACAGACACTCCCCATTCTGCCATCCACGGCCTGCCCCGTGCCAGCGGCATTCGATTCATATGTTTGCCATGGCATACTGTTCAATATACGGCACGAGACACTCGCCCTCCAGCGGTGAAGGGGCCGTTTAGGCCTGTATAATGTCCCTGACAGAGCAATAGCACTTTTCGTCAGCTCTCAAATAGTGCTCTAGCGCCATTGTCCCACGTGCCATACCAGCCTGGAGGCTCGTGCACCACGCTCTCTCTCATCCCCTATCCAGTTTTCGGACGTCCCTCCCATCTTCTTCTCTTTCTGGCATTTTTTCCTCGAATTAAGGTATGTGCGTACTGCGATACTGCCGACGCACTTCATGTCCATGAAAGCGATCTGCGGCTTTTTTCAGCAGAACATGTCACCAAATGTGGTTGACAGCCGTTGGCGATCGGTGTACGTTACTTATGTTGCCACTGAGGCCCAGTCTGCATGGTATCATACAGTCAATGGGAAGCAAGTATGTCTGTCACGCCTTTATGGGATTCACCTTGCAGATACCATGTTGTGTATTGCTTATGATGTTCTGGACACAGACGAGCATCGCTTGGTGTGTGGATCGGCAACAGGTAGCTTGTTCTTGGTGCAACAAGCGCTGGCCTTAATTACCTGTAGGACTCATCAGATACCTTCCCACACGCAACGCTTTCCGGACTCAGGATACTTCCCACAAACGAAGACGAACTCCGTGAAGTGGATTTGTGAACATGCAGTTCACAACTTGTTTGTTGCTTGCGAGAAAAATGTCAAAATGTTCAAATGTGTGTGAATTCTTAAGGGACCAACCTGCCGAGGTCATCGGTCCGTAGACTTACACAGTACTTAAATTAACTTATGCTAAGAACAACACACACACCCATGCCCGAGGGAGGACTCGAACCTCCGATGGGAGGGCCCCACAAACCGTGTCATGGCGCCTCAAAACGCGCGGCCATTCCGCGCGGCAGAATAATGTCCTTGATTTTTGGCACTTCCTTAATGAACGTCATTATACAGTCATTTGCAGTCCCAAATACACAAGAATTTTCTCCAATTTTCTTTGTAGTGTCATTCTTAACCCACCTCGGAGTTGGGGAGTTACTGCAATGAAGATTTGATCCACGCCTTTTCTATTCTTAGTATTCGTTATTCTCTGGTCACAGGCATGTTCTTCTCGAAAAACTACGCATCGATTGTCCCATCGATTGAGACGAATTGCCTCTCCCTCTGCCTCGTGATGTCTGTTTCCTGCTGTGCTTGGTGGTATGTACATAAATAAGTAAATAAAAAGAATAAATAGAAATAAGTAATAAAACAAAAGTTAAAAACCTTGTCTCACTGATGTGCTTTATACCTCTACTCCACGTTCTCTACACTTTCCTTGGTTCTTAGGGCAGGGAATGGCACATGGTGGCCAGGTCTCGGCTTCTGACCCCTGCCCTTTTGGCCCCGACTCCTCCCTTTTAAGACCAGAAATGTTCCTTTGGAACACAAAAAAAGGCGAAGGTTCTGAAGTCGAGTCTCGCTCCGGCACACAGCTTTAACCTGCCAGGAAGATTCAAATCTGCGCGCACTCTGTTGCAGAGGGAAAATTTCAATCTGGAATATCCGTTCTTTAAAAAAAGTGTTATATGCATCCCACTGTTTACGTGTGTTTTTTCTCAGTATTTCTATTTGCCAGATTTTAGATCTAGTCATCGGTCTGTTCGTCAGGGCCATTGGAACAAATGTCACAGGCTAACACATACAGTTGCGACACTCCTGTTTACTTTTCTTATACAACAATATCTGCACTCTATACGGACACTTAGCTACTATGTTGAATGCGAGTAGTATCGTTTATAAAGATTTGCGACAAGGTTTTTAGGAAAGGGAGAATATGTACTGCCATCAATTTCTTATACAACAATAGCTGCACTCTATACGGACACTTAGCTACTATGTTGGATGCGAGTAGTATCGTTTATAAAGTTTTGCGACAAGGTTTTTACGAAAGGGAGAATATGTACCGCCATCAATTTGTTACCTACGCAATAGATCTTTATTTTTCTGCCACTATTTCATGAGTAATTTATTGACAGCAGTGGGCATGTTTGACTGGGATAGAAAAATTGCGATTTTCTCACTGGGAAGGTAAACCCTGCGTGGTTTCTAGTTCCCATTTGTCAGGAGTCCCATTACGCGTGGCTAGCATACCTGCGGAGTAAAGCAGCTTTGCCGTGCTTTTATTGGCTAGTCGTGGTGCCTGTGCTCACTGAACACTAATTAATTATCCACTTTTACGAGAAATGCCTTTTTTCTTGTTTCTAATGACATATTGCACTTACTGTACATATAAATTCTTAATCATCAATGTTTTATATGAGACAGTTAACAAAGGTTCTTTAAACTAAGAACTAATACACCCTTATTAAAAATCATTTCTAAAATATCGATATTTAACAATTTATATTTATAGTGAAAACTGGAAGTTAGCGAGCAATGTGTAAATACAAACATGTGTATCAGTTAAATATATATTTCATGAATATTATAGTTGAATGGTGTAGGTGTTAAAATTTAAATAAAAAATTAAAACCACAAAAAGTGATCAAGCGATGGGAAGGTTCAAAAATGGTGTGTATGAGTACCGCAAGTTCTAAGAAGAAATCTCAAAAATCAGCAGGTGGCGTACGTACAACTCTGCTTGCGCGTCATCAATGGGCTCGCGAAAAACCCGGCTATTCCTGTGCTGTATCGTTAGTCGTGACGACGAGTGATACCTGTATGCTAACATAAGGAAGAGAAAGGAATCACTGAGCCCAAACAAAACAGAAACTCGCCGACAGATATATGCGGGCGTCCACAAAAAGATAATGTTATGCATTTGCTGGAACAGCGACGGTGTGCTGCACTACCAATTCCCAGAGGTGTAATCGTTAGTGCTGAAATTTATTGTCAATAAGTGAGACGTTTCGTAGACGAAATCCAACAACAATGACCAGACTGCGTGAACTGATGTACAGAAGTTGGATTGGGAAGTCACTCCACACCCATCTTAATCACATGATCTTGCGCCCTTCGATTTGCAGTTTTTCCGATCTCTATCGAATAACCTTCAAGGTACTTCCTTTCCAGATGAAAATGCGCTCCCAGCATGGACCGACGAGTTCTTCTCCTCAAGAGCACCTGATTTCTACAATCATGGAATAGGAAAGTTACCTCCGCCTTACCAGATTTCTGAGAATAGTGTAAGAGATTATATTACAGATGACTAAAATCTTTGTCATGTGTATTTGTTTGCTTATTAAACTAATGGAAAAACGCCACACCTTATGCACCAATCCAACACTTGCAATGAAGAATAGAATTTTGCATACAGTATGTGTTTACAAATAAGGAGATATGCTTTTTTCATAAAAAATGATGATTATATATGTGTTAATTAGCATATGTTTGATGAATATTAGCCGGCCGTTGTGGCCGAGCGGTTCTAGGCGCTTCAGTCCGGAACCGCGCTGCTGCTACGGTCGCAGGTTCGAATCCTGCCTCTGAGATGGATGTGTGTGTTGTCCTTAGGTTAGTTAGGTTTAAGTAGTTCTAAGTCTAGGGGACTAATGACCGCAGATAGTAAGTCCCATAGTGCTCAGAGCCATTTGAATTTGAATCCATGAATATTATAATTGAATTACGTAGATATTCTAAATGAACTGAAAAATAAAACCGAAAAACGAGACCTAGCAAAATGCGAACCAGCCGTTCATTGACACCCGTTTACCATTCTCCAATGTTATCACGTGAACCACGTAACATGTCCTTAAAAATCAACTTGAGTGTACAGAATTAAAATTCCTCGATTTTCTTGAGAATTTTTGAGAGTTGCAAACGACTGCTTTGGCTGACTGATATTTGAGTTCCTAACTTCACGTAGCATTAATATAAAAAATTACAAAAATACGATTCCCAAATATCCTTCTCCTCAGATGTTCTAATTATACAACGTGGAGGAACAGAAAAGTAAATATTAGTGACGATTAAATCTTCCATCATGCTTGTGGGACCATCTACCTGTGCATCCAACACTCTCGCACAAGCGTGCTTTAGTGACATCGCCTAGAAATGCAGCTCTGCAGATCTCGATAATGGCAAGGATTTCCTACGCTTCCATTTTACAAGCATGATTGCTGAACTCGAGGCACTTAAACGCAACGCGGAAAGTGCATTCCCTTTTGATATGCTGGGAGGTAGCCACCTCACCTAACCCCGTCCCATCCACCCCGCTGCAAAGAACTAGCAGGACACGGTATTTATTACTGCGCCTTTTCGAATATGTTACTGCAACGATGCACTCAGTGCGGCCTTTCAAACGCAAATTTTATCGCGGCAAAGCGCCATTTAGATGCTCGCCTAACGCAGTACGCACCGCTGTTAGCCGTGGCGGACTGCGCAATTTGTTGCGCGTTGCGTAGGCCATGAATATTAAAGGCCGGCAGACGAGTGGCGCTGCAAGTTGCCTCGGCTGCTGACAGGAGTCACGCCGTTGTAAAGAGGAAATGAGAGTCCACTGCGATCGCGACGCTATCTGTCTTGGCACCTGCACCGGTTGTGCTAATCACTGTGGACACCTTCTTCTCCTGCCGAGGGTAACTCAGCGCCTCACCAATGACATTTACAGCAAATTTACGCTCGCAATTGTAGCAGCTGCACCTGTCCCCGGCTAGAAGACTTCTGCTCGACCTAGAGGTAGCCTGTTAATATCGTGGTGGCAGAAACAGTTCTCATAATCATCACGTGGCCTACCAGGGGAGGAGAAGGAGGAGGCGTAAGTTAATAACCATCTATGCATGCACCAATTACCCGAGTTATACAGGCTTACCTTATCTGCCATCGCACACTACCGATAACTGCAGGGGTTGGACAAAAATATGGAAAACACCGCGAGAAATGCAAGCTTGAACGTAAATGCAGATGTTATCCAAGCCTTCTGTTTGCGCTGACGTGTATGACCACCGTCGGCAGGTGTGCCGTGTCCTAACTACGCTGCAAGTCCCAGTTGTGGTCAGAACGGTGTTGTGTATAGCTGTGAATATATAATATTAGAGTTAAATGAATTCAAATGTGGGCAAATTTTTGGTACTCCCATAATGGTTGCTTCCGTTACCAAGACAGCCGAAGTGTTTGGTGTTTCAAGAGGAACAGTATCGAAGATTTCTATCGCACGCAGGGAAAGCGGATGAATGTCATCGCGTAAGTCACAACGCGGACGAAAATGTGTGTTGCGTGGTCGTGAATGATTTTCATTGAAGAGGCTTGTGGCGAAAAGTAAGATGTCGTCAGCTGCGAAAGTCACTGCAGAAATGAATGTCGCATTTGCGAACCCTCTCACAAGGGGAGGCCGCCAATTGTGAAATTCAGATTCGATTCATACGGCGCATAATAAAAGCTCATGGCCAGAGGTGTAATGTGGCAAAGCACCAAGATGCACTTCTCAGCTGTTGTCGAGAAAATCGACAATTAAAAGAAACCGCTGCAGTGAAATACTCTCTACGGTTAATAATTTTCCACAGCGTCGTGGCGCAGCGGTAAGCGCTCGGGTTTGTAATCCGAAGGTCGCCGGATCGAGTTTCGCACCATGCAACTTTTTTTTAGTATTTGTTTTTTGTAATTCAAATGTGTACACACACACACACACACACACACATATATATATATATATATATATATATATATATATATATATATTACCCGGCAATCAGTTGCAACAATTATGCATATAATAAGTTGTTGAAAGTCGTATTTTGTGGAAAAACTGGCGACTTCGGACATCATTATGTTTTCCGCAAACAAAGTTGTATTTCACAAATGTTATTAATTGTCTTCATAATGTTAACCACGTATAGTTAACGGAAGACGTAGAAACGATATTCCGAAACGAATACGTATAGCGTAAGTCAAACGTTCGAATTAGAATAGAGACCCCACGAACACAAATTCGCTGTGGCAGGTATGAAATATAAACTCCGTTACTCGCTCGTTACACTTGAAGGACAGATGTTGAATGGGCCGAAACGAGCCGCCGCATAACAGCGTAGTTGCCTGCTAACTTCGAAAGAAGGTAGATGCGGTCCCTAGCGCAACTTATAACATCGTCGAAAATCAGTGCGGACGGGAGAGCTCTGGTACACCCTGTTAAAAAAACGGAAAAATGGAGGCGGTACAATTGGAGAGCGATCTGCCTTCACCAACATGCGTAAGCAATCCATTAATAGTATATATACAAAAAACTAATAATTAAAAAAAATTGCATGTCGCGAGATTCGATCCGGGGACCTTCGGAGTACGATCCAGAGCGCTTACCGCTGCGCCACGACGCTGTACAAAACTATTAATCGTAGAGAGTATTTCACCGCAACGGTTTCTTTTAACTGTCGATTTTCTCGACAACAGCTGAGAAGTGCATCTTGGTGCTTTGCCACATTACACCTCTGGCCATGAGCTTTTATTATGCCCAGTATGAATCGAATCTGAATTTCACAATTGGCGGCCTCCCCTTGTCAGCACCAAAACAACAGCAAGAGAGTTTGAAAGGTAGGAGACGAGATACAAGCAGAAGCTGTGAGGAGGGGGTGTGAGTCGTGCCTGTGCAGCTCAGATGGTAATGAAGTAGCAACGAATGAAAAGCTACATAAGATAGGCCTTCATCCAACGCCCAACTGTGACGCATGCGGAAGAGTCGATACCCTTATTCATAGGCTCACGTGCGGACATGCAGAAGAAATTACAACATTTCTTCGTCAACGATTGTCGGTGATAGACTGTACGACACCCAGTGGTGTAGACCTTTTAGAGATCATTCAGCCACAAAAACTGAGATATCCACGAGCAAAAAACAACGCTGCAACGTGGATCATGGGCCACACAGCATCATTTATTATGCACAATAGGCATGCTACTTTCCTAGACTATTATTCTCACATAGAAATTGAACACTTTAAAATGAGCCAACATTGTTACTATAGGAGGATATTTGGTAATATGCTGAAAATCATAATTAACAGTTAATCCTTAAAATACAATATTTCGGATAGCAGAGGTTGCCAGTGATCTAGTATGTATGAATCCTAATTGCTTCCTGGGACTTTAGTTCTTGTCGGAATTTTAACATAATATCCAGACGCTTACCAATGCAAAAGGAATTTTTTCTTTCCCATTTTTGTTTTAACATTTTTCTTCTCACACAGAGCAGCGGAGCAACTTTCCTTCAACAATGAAGTGATAGTCCTTTGAGCACCATAAAATTTTCTGTTAAGATGGTAAAGCACTTGGCCGCGAAAGGCAAAGGTCCTGCACACAGCTTTAACCTGCCAGGAAGTTTGATATCAGCGGACACTCCTCTGCAGAGTGAAAATCTTATTCTGGAACAGCAAGAGAGCTCCATAAGGGGAGGAAGAGCTGTAACTCTAACACCACTCACCAGTGATGCAAATACTCGCAACAGGAAAACGTGGTGTCGAAGCTATGAAACTTGGACTATAGATCACTATAAGAAAGTCATTTCGTCGTTGGAGTCTTATATACATTGCTTACAATTTCTGGCCAAGTTTACGCCCAAAGAGTGAAATATGGAGAGTGTTCGCTGTCTATTTAGGCAGCCACACCTTAGTATCCCATGGCCTTCGTGGTTAAATCGCACAGTCGAGCTACTCCGAAGGATTGTGTGATCATTTTGGCTGATCATATCGATCCAAGGTGATAGGATCCTTCACTCAGCTGGAATCGTCCAGGACTGGTATCACGAGCTGAATAATGTGTTGTCCCATCTCCTCTGGCCATCACAGTCATCGTACCTAGGTATTATTGAGCGTTTGTAGTGTTCTTTGGAAAGAACGAGCCTGATCATTATCCCCTCCATCACCATTATCTCAACTTGCCATTACTTTTCATGAAGGTAGGTGTAAGTTTCCATTGGAAGCCACACAGGTCCTGTATGTATCCATTCCGATACGACTGGAAGCTGTTTTGACGTTTCTCCGTCATCGTATTAGGCATGGTAATGTGCTGTCTTTTTGTGGTTTCTGTTTTTTTTGTTCAATCCCTGCACCAGTGTCGTAACACACCGAATTATCTGGACCCTACTATAACACTAAACGATGTAGTGGTTATTCACTGATGGAAATGGAAAATATTACAGCATTGAGTATCAGTGCAATTTTGATCAATCTTTGCGGAGCCGTTAATCACATAACGGTGAATTAAATGATTGAATATCCGTTCCATTCGAAACTGATGTCTATTGTCAACTTCAGTATAACATCGGTTGCTGGTAACATTTGTAGATTACTCGAAGGCGTATGACCGAATGCACAGATTAAGTAGACACAAGATTCTGAGGAAGCATGCTGTACCACGGAAGATAAACTGATTTAATGGAGGCGTGTACAGCAGAGTCAAAAGTCAAGGTGAAATTCTGGGAGTAGGTATCCAGGGAATTCAACATCAAAACAGGTGTGATAAATGGTGATGCCATTTTAGCACTTTTTTTTTTTTTTATTTGGTCCTGGAGAAAGTAATTCGGGAAAAGAGAAGGTAAATGGGTGAAGCTGTATTATCACGCCAGGTAACACCACCCCCCTCCCCCACCCTCCCCACCAAAGCTAGGACGATACTCTTCTCCATAACAGCACCATTTCCCGCTTTTGAGTGGATACATGGGGTGAGGAGTTGTGCGTGAGCTCGCGGAATAGAGCTGTGGTATATTTAATGGCTGCATACAGTGGGATGTGCAGGCGGCATTGCAGCCGTAGGAGAGTGAGAAAGCGATGACAGAAACCGTAGAGGACTTAACAAAGATTGCCGGTAACACTAGACTGAGGATTTATATGAAGAAGACTGAAATGTTAAAAGCACCCAGGGAAGCCCCTAATAATGCCTCATTACAGTTTGAAATATGGAAATTAACCAGAGTGGATAATTTTATGTACCTTGGCACCTGGTCCAACAGGCAAAATGCCTAAATCAAGAAATTAATCAACGTATTGTCAGAAGTTCTAAAACTTATTTCATCCTGAAGCAGATAATGTAACAAAAATCTGTCTGTTGGACCAAACTTAAAGTCTGTAATGGAGTGACAGTACCGTTGTTGCTGTATGTGACAGAAACATCAGTCAACACAAAAAGGATGAAGAGTATCTGCTGATGTTTGAAAGGAAAATCATGAGCAAGATCTTTAGACCAATCCGCAAAGAGAAAGCACGGAGGCGTAGATATAACCAGGAACTGTGCGACCTAATAAAACAACCGAGCGTCTTCAACACCGACTCAAAGGAAGGTTCGGCGCTTGCTGGTGACGTCACGTCAGCTAGGCCCGGCGAAAGCCAGGTCTGTTGCAGGTAGAAACGCCTGGGCGTGCTTATCACTATAAATCTCTTATTTTTGGACAACATGTTTGGTATTGTTTTGGATTCTGCAGTTTTATTTAGATGAAAGATTTTCTTACCATCGTAAAGCTACAAATGAAGATCATAGTTCTGTATTACCGAATCCTGTCTAAACAAACGTAGTTCAATATGAGAAGACGCTTTGCCCCATTGCAAGCTTCGGAAATTTTACATTGAAGTAACTATATTTACGTGATCCATTTTGTAATCAAAACTTACCTCAACCCTCTTACAATGAACTCGTTTCTCTTATTTATTTATTTTCGTTTGACATCGTCACTGGAATTGTGAACTAATTTACATGTGTAAATGTCCAACTGTTGCCAGTCATTAGATTACAGTCGTTTTCAACGAAAGGAATTCTAAACACGAAACAAAATAGCTTCATACATCGAAAATATTGCTGAGCTTAAACTTTTTTAAACATGCACATTAGAAAAGATAAATATTCCCCTCTTGCAACTGAAAGGAGAAACTTTATAAGTTAAAAAAATTGTATTTGATAAAACAAGTATCTCTCTTTTGCCTCTTCTTCTGTCCCCCACCCCCTCCCCCAACGTGTACAATCGCAAGATATTTCATTAACATTCAGTGCTCCTCACCCCATAGTCAACCAAGATACCTAAAGAAGAGCACCAATATGTTCACAGTTTCTTGTAAAAGCAACCCAGTACACACGTAACTTCCTCAGATTTACAAATAAGGTAAAGAAGCACGAATTCTGTTGCTGCTGGACCATGAAGTTGTTCTTGTATGTCAATCCTTAAAACAGGTGGAAATTTAAGTTCAGGAGTACACTATTTGTTAAGAAGTGTAATGAATTGCACAATTAATTTATTGCAGAAATCTCTCAGAACAATGTGTGTTGGTCAACTACCGCCAACAGTTTCACATTTTCCTGTGTCAGGGAGGGAGACACCACCATTATGAGGATGCCTGCAGCAGACCTGGCGTTCGCCGTGCCTAGCTGACGTGACGTGACGAACAAGCGCCGAGGCCTTCCTTTGAGTCGGTGTTGGCGTCTTACAGAAAATAGAGTTGTGGAGAATAAGCCAGGCAGGGCACTTTGCCAGAAGGCCAGAAACGTGCCGAGCTAAAGCTGTGCTTATGGGAAAATTTGATGAAACTCGCTCTGTTGTAAGACAGAGGAAGCGCTGAGAGGATGGACTGCAAAAGGACCTTCAACAGTGGTGTGTCCTTGAGAGCCGGACCCAGTTGCATAAGATGGCCATCTATGGAGGAACGTTGTGAGGTCGACGCAAGACCCATTGTCTCCGATATGTGTGTATATATGTATGTATTTATGCATCTGTGTTTGTGGTATAAGGTGCGGACCACACAGGCACGCACACACTGATGTGTTCATTGAAGCAAATAGCCTCATTACATCACCTTGGGGTTTTCGTTACCATATCTGAAACATATGCTGAATCAGCTTATAATAGATAGCGAACTGGAAGCTGGTATTAATTTAGAAGGAAGGTCAGCGTTGGCCCTAATTTTGATGGTTTACTGACAGCAAAATCGATTTGCAGTCACATAATGTTCATGTTTAGTGCTGTAGTGTACAAATTAAAACTCATAGGCACTGGTGTCAGTTTATTATCAGTAACCAAAGTTAGAAAAGATCACAATCACATCAGTTATTGTGATCGTTCCATAGCTTTGGTTACTGATAGTAACTTGACATCAGTGCCTAAGAGTTTTAATTTGTACACTACAGCACTGAAGAGATCATTATGTGATTAAAAATCGAATTTTCTGTCAATAAACCATCAAAATTACGGCCAACGCTGACCTTCCTTCTAATTTCACGTATATGGTCGTTGTGCACACAACACTCTATGGAGTCGCCAATCAATAAGTTGGTATGAATGTATACGTCATCACATACCATTCCAGATATACTACATGAGCAAAACAAGTCAGGGAACAGGGCAGGCCAGTCGACGGTCCGTACATTCCTCAAGACCTTTGTGGTGCAGACTGCTGTGTGGGATCCTCAGTTGGAGAGGTACAGCTCTCGAGAATCGCCACTTCCTGTGAATTCACCAGGTCGCCTACGGACAGGTTGGCGCGATTTTACCGCCACGAAAAGATGCAAGACCTTTCGCTGAACACCACAAAATGCCACTGCTGAAAAAAACTGAATGATCAATGGCATTGTCGGTCAAGAGTGTGCGTCTAGGGTTGTTCGGCTGCCTGGTGTCTTTCCATTTGATGCCACTTTGATACCTTCCAGGTTGATGAAGATGGAAAGATTAGAACAACACAAACACCCAGTCCCCTAGTGAAGAAAGTCTCCAACACGGACGAAAAACGGAGACCAAACCCGGCTATCTAGAGGCAGCGATGCCAAACACTGGACCACGAGCTGTGGAAGCCACTACTGCAATATGCCATTAGGTACCCTGGGCATGAAGAGTGTGACAAGGAGCACCATTCTAGCCACGTACTGGCGAGCATTCTGCTTCTCTTCAATAATTAGCAAAGCAGTGAAGTTGCCATTTCGGATAACCCTTCACGCCGTGATTCCAAGCATTGGATAGGTATAGGCCTCGAGTATCGCTACTCCCTGTGACCTCTCATCACATCTTCTATGGACACGTTGACCTCGAATTGACGGCCACAAAATCATCGAAACTCATCACTGACATCACAAAAACGTCATTCAATGGCCCAGATGGCGCTAACTCTATACCAGACAAATGACTGTTGTCTTTAGTATGGCTCAGTGGTAAAGGAACCAGAGACGACAACCCAATTTCCAGCACTTAGTTCCCGGCGGTTTGTGGTGACATTCGGCCTGCAACCACTGCAAGTCAAACAAACCTACTACATTCTCATGGTGTAGTCCGTTCTGTTCATACCACCCCTCTGATAATCTCGTCACTATTGTTTCTGCAGTCATTGCACTGCAGCCAACAGTCAGTGTGATTCGTCGATGTGTGTGCTCTCAGGTTGTAGCCTCCTCACAAAAATTTTAAAAGTCAATAATAGTGAAATTGTAACCTCCCAGCAAGAATATGAAAGTCAATGTTAAGTGAAATGTTGTCTTGCCACAAAACTGAATAATAAAATGAGCCAAGCGTAACCTCCTTGCAAAATTAAAGAATAATAATGGCCCAAATGTAAACTCCCCACAAAAATTAAGGAATGATGATTCATCATTAAACCCACAATAATGTTAATTGAATAATGAACCATGAACTGAATGTAACATCTCAACAGAAATAATTAAACCTGATAAATTTTATAAGGACAGCAGCGCTGACCTACGGCCCTGTGAAATAATTTAACCAAAATTCTTACCTCAGTAAAACTGCATCTATATCTGCTCTTATTTTTCGGCATAGCTTCGTGCAATGCTGGCTTATATTTAATTTTGATTCTTGGAGGGAATGCATAGGAAATATTATTTAGCTTGAAATGAATCTTTTTCTTTAAATGAGTTACTTTATAAAAAGTTATTATTTGGGCATCATTTTGAACAAATTAATTACAATTAACATACGTTATTAGTTGAGCGCAATGCTGCTTCATTACCTTCTACAATAATATACATATCGTCCACCACATTCCTGACCAGACTCGTGGGCAGAGCACACCGCGGACGCATGCCGACTCGCTACACACTAGCACTGACTGAGTACAACTATCCAACTGTCTACTCCCTCTGCCGACTCGCCACACACTACTGAACTCTCGCGCGGTCAAGAGCAGACTAGCCACGATAAATAACTCTCTGGTCAGAGATTCTGTCATGGCTCGCCATCGCTGGTAATGAATACATATGAAACGTACGCGTTTCATAACCCTCCACTGGGGGGGGCAAAAATTTGGCAGCGATGGTGAGTCATTTGGACTTGCCATGAGCAACAAATTTTTTCTTAATTAATTAACTTTACAATTACAGAATATATACAGATATATATAGGTGTAGAACATGAAGTAAATATAGTGCACATGCACTGAGTACAGAACATATCAGGCAAAGACAAAATATATACAATGAGTACAAAACATATTCACAAATGGCAAAAGTACACACGCACAGTAGTACAGAACATATCAGCAAATCACAAAAAATATATATGCAATGAGTAGAAAACACGTTAACAAAATGACAAAAGTGCACGTGCGCTGTAGTTCAGAACATATCAGCTAATCACAAAATGTATAGGCCATGAATACAAGTCATGGTAACAAAATGATTTTTAATATGTTACAAGAATTAGGATAGGAAAGGGAAGGATTGCGTCATGGTTGTAGCACTTTAGGTAGCACGCAGCTGCACTGAAAGTCCATATCTTTCTACAGAAGCACAACACCAAGTGAGGCAATCTAAAGTACTTTTCCCAAAAGTATTAATCAGCGTAGCCAAGACACTGAAATGCCGTAGTAATATTCCATGTTATCCTTTTGGTAGTACTTTAGGTACACCAAACAGTGGGACCATAATAGCATCTCATCGCTCATTGTGGGGGACAGCATGTAGTGTCAACACCACGTTCTTGTCTGTTACAGCAGCGTAGAATTAGTGCAAAAACCAAATATAGTGCTTCATGATCATGAGGATATACAGGACAAACGGATATTGCAGTAATTCCAGGTAATTGGGTTAGAAGGTGAAGGACATTAAGTCACATACTAGTCTTCATTGAGAATTACGCTAGTAATGGGTGGCACTCATTGCCCAGTCATCCAACATTTCTGTACCATGTACGTAGTATTACAGAATAATGTTCATGAGTAACTTTACAGAGAACATTGGCACTCATTGCCTAATTACAAACCATCAGAAGTCATTTACAGAGAACATTGGCACTCATTGCCTAATTACAAACCATCAGAAGTCATTTACAGAGAACATTGGCACTCATTGCCTAATTACAAACCATCAGAAGTCATTTACGGAGAACATTGGCACTCATTGCCTAATTACAAACCATCAGAAGTCATTTACAGAGAACATTGGCATTCATTGCCTAATTACAAACCATCAGAAGTCATTTACAGAGAACATTGGCACTCATTGCCTAATTACAAACCATCAGAAGTCATTTACAGAGAACATTGGCACTCATTGCCTAATTACAAACCATCAGAAGTCATTTACGGAGAACATTGGCACTCATTGCCTAATTACAAACCATCAGAAGTCATTTACAGAGAACATTGGCACTCATTGCCTAATTGCAAACCATCAGAAGTCATTTACAGAGAACATTAGCACTCATTGACTATTTACCAACCATCAGAAGTCATCATAGTATTACAGAATAATGCACATAATTAATCTAATTAAAATAATCATTGCCCATCATTTTTTTGCTAGCAATGCATTGCGTTAGGTAATTACTGGGGAATGAAAATATTTGCTTTTAAATTATTGCTGCAAATGAAGATGTGTAACGTCAGCTGTATGAAGATTATGAAACAAGTAGAGTATATGTAATCACATTCATAAATGACATGGGTTTAATGAACAACTGCTTATAGCACATTAATTTCATAAATAATTTCTCCTGCAAAATATACAAAAATGGGTTATTAGACTGAAAGAAGAAACGCATTTTATGCTGAAAAGTAGTGAACTTTGAATTAACAGGTAGTGAAATGTGTATAAAATGTGTTCCCTAGCTGTCCTTTCCAAAACTTTCAGTCATCATACTATGCAATACAACACATACTGTCAAAACGAACTGCAACAAATACTTAAATAACTATAGAGCATAAATACATAAACTTCAAAATCATCCTCATCTGTAAAGAAAAAAACTTCATTATCTATCACTTCATTATCATAACTCCATTATTATCATCACCTGTAAAGAAAAACTTCATTATTCATAGCTGCATATTCTTCATCATTATTCATCACCATTCATTATCATCTGCAAAAAAAAAAAAAAAAAAAAAAAAAAAAAAAAACACTTCATTATTCATTACACAACTATTCCTTATTTCTAGCATATTTCCTCACTAAAACTAAGATGTGAAGTTCTGTCTGACAGCCTGCATCAATCGCTTCGTATTCTGAAAGAAAAAATTAGTTAAGACTGCTATTCTACGATGTGTATAGTATATTCTTGTTAATACTTGTTAATTCTGATCCATTTACTCTTCCTCATAAGGTTTTTGCATCTTCTTTCGTTCATTCCGTAGGTGAAATTCCCATTTCTGTTTAATTTATTTCCTTTACACGTTATTTCTTTCTGAAAATGATGAACAAAGATTAATGTGTTGCATTTAATTCATATACCAGTTAGATAAAAACTGGTTTATAGTGATATAATTAAGCATACAGCATAGCATGACAGAAAACATAATATGTCAAAAACATAGACAGTGTTCAGATGCAAAAAATGTACACAGAGTATCACAATGTAGCAGCAAAAAAAAGTGTAAAATAGTCACGATGTTGAGATATCATAAGGCAAAAATGTCAAAGTCAACTGGTGTTTGTTATATCGTAAATATTTCATAGTGCATACAAACAAAACAGGAAATCAATCATACATACATGAAAAATGGAAAATATGCACGGTCTGATGTGTAACGACAAGAAATTCGACCTGCTAACCTTACCTTGCCGGGCACGTGCCAAGAAAAATACGACAATCATCAGTAAGTATTCACATGAATATAATTGTATAAGTGGTCATAAATATTAGGAAATGGCACTACAGCATGTTAAATCATAAAGTATCTTCATTCAATAAAAGGTTTAATATTCGATATGTGGTGGTTTCCTTTCGATTTTCTGGTTCTCAAAGTTTCGACGTGTACAACATTGGGGTGAGGAATGCTGCGAATCCGATATGGACCTGCGTATAGAAGTTCAAATTTACTGCACCTACCTTTTATTTTGTTGGATAAATAGTGTGTACGTACTAATATCTTCTGTCCAACGTGAAAGTCACGGCATTTACAAACCTGTTTTTGTTGTCTTCTCCGGCGCTCTGCGGCACGTTTGATGTTGTTCAGCGCAATGTCAATTATTTCATGGTGTCGTAGTCGACGAGTTGTAGGAAATGTTACTAATTCTTTAATTTTGTTAGGTGGTTCAACATTTTTCAGTATAACAGACGGAGATAGCATAGTAGATTCATTCGGTATGGAATTAATTACATCTTGGAATGAGAGTATGTGTGTGTCCCAATCAATATGTTTTTTATGGCAGTAAATTCTACACAGTTTACCAATTTCTTTCATTATTCGTTCACAAGGGTTCGAAGAAGCATGGTACCTGGATATATATATCGGCGAAATGTTTCTAGCTCGTAACATACGTGTCCATATAGCAGATCGAAACTGTGATCCATTGTCGGAAATTACTTTCAACACATGCCCTACATGAAATAGAAAATGTTTTACAAATGCTTTCGAAACAGTTGTAGCAGTAGCTTTGCGTAACGGAGTGAAGGTAACAAATTTTGAAGTGAGTTCAACAGCGACAAAGATGTAGCAAAAACCTCTATTAGTTCTGGGAATCGGACGAAAAATGTCTACAGCGGCCATATGTCTCAATTTAACAGGTACAATGGGATATAATGGAGGAATATGAGAAGTTGTGTCTGACTTAGCTTTCTGGCAGATTTTACATGATGCTAAAACTCGTCGTATACGTTTCTCCATGTTGGCAAAATAACAGTTCTGTCTCAGTATAAGAAAACATTTTCTAGCTCCGTAATGTGCGTAACTTAAATGAGTATACCTGATTAATTTGTTAACAAGTTCGTCAGGAATGCATAATAACCAATTGTTGCTGTCAGGATGAGAGCGGCGAAACAAAATGTCATTGCGTACAGTGTAATGGTTTCTAATGGTAACATTTTTCCTATCTTGCCAAAGGTGTTTAATCTCTTTCCATACGTTGTCTTTATTCTGCTCTTGTGCTATGTCTTGTAATGACGACGAAATGAAATTTTCAAATGCAACTTGTTGAATGTACATGACGCTAAAATTTGCTTTGCAGAAGTTGGTTGCGATGTCTTGCTGATTGTTGCCGAGAGAACGAGATAGTGCGTCTGCTACAACATTTTGTGTCCCAGTAATGTGAACAATTGTAAAATTAAATTCCTGTAGATAAAGTTTCCATCTGCTTAATCTGTCGTGTGTAAATTTAGCCGAAAGTAAAAATTGTATTTCTCTATGGTCTGTGTAAACGGTAGTGTGTCTTCCATAAAGAAAATGCCTAAATCTCGTAAAAGCCCAAACAACACATAATGTTTAAAGTTCTGTAACAGAATAATTTCGCTCAGCAGGTGATAGAATGCGACTTGCAAATGCTATGTTTTTAATTACAGTACAGCCATCTTCTTCAATTTCCTGAAAAATATGTACGCCTAAAGTGGTGTTAGAACTGTCGGTGGCAATGGAAAAGTTTCTGGTAAGATCTGGGTGCGATAAAAGTGGTGCATTCAACAAAGCATGTTTCAAATAACATTCTCGTGAACAAGATTTTGCGTGTCAATATTATTGCTTGCGTTACTGGAATATGCAACCTGTACTGTATTTAATCAAATTCTTTCTGACGTGTCATTATTTTCAGCAAGATGCTGTGGCATTTCCACTATTTGAACTGTTCTGTTATTTCTTCCAGGCGTATACGTTCTGGATGATATCTACTATCTGGTTCATTCATGAGAATATGTTCTTGCGGATGTTTTTGCTGTTGGTAAGACCGACTGTTATTAGATGTACGCTGAAAATTGTGCTCATTGTTTTTACGTCTGTCGTGATAGTCATTGCCATACGGCGCATTGCGGTAGGAATTGAAGTACTGTGTTTTCTGCACGTAGTTATTTCCTTGCTGCCGTGCGTTACTATTTGTTGGAGCTGAGACTATACGTGCACGCGGCGAAACATTAAAGCTTGGTTGGCCTTGTAGACTACACTGTTGGTTAGGTATGCTAACGGGCTGACTGTCATGCTGTTGCGGTAAAACACCTGCATTGTCACCAAAATGTGTTCGCTGTTGCTGATAATTTTGACGATATTGATAATTAACATTTTCTCTGATATTAAAGTTCTCGTAGTTGTCATTTCTGGAGCGTCTAATGAAAAAATGTCACTTTCGGTATAACCTGTCTTATCGGGTTTTCTTTACTCACTTTTCTTAATACTAGGTAGAGCAATAGTTAAAGAGCTGTTTTGATAGATATAAAGAATAGTAGAAGAGAAGGCAGCAGTGCAGAAAACTAAAGATGAAACAGCACTACTACGGCTCGGGGCCCTGTGCACGCTACGGCACATACTCATTAAAGCGTAATGAATCCCCTGAGGTCTTTTATGCGCTACAAATAAATTTTAGCTTTTGCGTTACAGGCAATGCCGGTGAAAATTCATAAATAAATTGCTGTATCCTTGCTAATTGTAGTTTCTGCATTACACGAAATGTTGGGAAAAGTTCAAGAGCAAATCGTCGTATCCAGTTCAAAGCGTGTACCTGTGCTCTGTCATTTTTAAATACTTTAAATTTTCTCACTGATAGAAAATGTTTGTAATCAAAATTATCGTCTCTGTACGTTGGAACCGGTTCAGGATTGAATTAAAATCTATTTGACTGGGACTGTTCGGAATCTAACTCACGTACTCTTTGTAGATTACCTAAATTATACTGGCTGTGTGCGTGTGAGAAATGTTCGGAATTCGCCGTATGCTGTGACGTGTTATTAACTGAAATATTTTTTTATCTCTGTTACCTCTTGCTGTAAATTTGACAATTTTCTACGTAATGTATTATAAGACGAATCTATCTCACTGATCATCTGCTGTAAATTTTGGAATTCAGGTGTTTGGTTAAACAAAATCGGTGCAGTATCGTCTGATTTGTTGTCATTATTACTTTCAATAACGTCAATACGACTGGCCAATTCATCATATTTTTCAGTCAGTATTTTTACCTCATCATCGTTTTTAGTGTCAGAAGCATTAATTTGTTTTTGTATTTTACGTGTAGTTTCGCTCAATTTTTTAACGTCAGCTTTGATAACATCAGAATTCTGTGTTAGTTCTAATTGTTCGAATCTGTCTGTCACTGTCTGAAAGTCTACTGTGTGTGTCTCTGTTTTCGATTTAAGATCGGAAATTTCATCGCGTAATTCTGTGTTCAACTGTTTTATGGTATTAATTTCGTCTGATACAGTAGCAATATTGTTGTCTACGTATGTTTTTGCTTTCGCAAACAATTTACGTTTATCTTCCTGTCTCTGTGCGGTGATTGATTCCATGACATGTCGTTTCACTTTATTCTGTTCCTGTATAAATTTACAGAAACGCGTATCACTGTTTTGTAGGTGAAGATTAAAACGTTCGTCAATTTGAGTGTTCTGTTGGTCGAATTTCGCCTCTATTTTTGCATCCAGTGTGCTCGAAAGTTCTACTGTCATTAATTTAAACTCGTCGCGTAATTGTGTTGCTTTTTCAGAGCATTGTTTACCGACTGCACTAATTTCGTCTCTAAGTGTTTCTGTTGTAGCTATTTGCATATCCCTTAATTCTTGCGCAACAGATCTAATTTCCTAGCACAAGCCTCAATTTCCTCGCGTATTTGTTCTTTAGTATCATGACATTGCGCGGCAACGGCTGTAATCTGTTCACTAAGCTGTCTGGAATTGTTGTCTAATTTTTCATTCAACTGTTTGGAAGTGTTGTCTAGTTTTTCATTAAGCTGTTGTTTGAGATTTTCGTTATTTTCATTAAGTTGTTGTTTGAGATTTTCACTATTTTCATTAAGTTGTTTGAATTTTTCATCAAATTGTTGTAGCAATAGTGCCATAATTTGATTCAAGCCAATATTACCTACTCTATTCTCTGTGCTGTTTAATGGCGTACCTGCAATTGTCACGTTTTGTGTATCGATTTGGACATTCTGTGATTCTTGAAAATGTTTGTTAATCGGATGTGCACTGTTAGTCACTATCTCGGAATTAAATAAATCCGACGCATTTGATTGCACTGTTCGGTTTCACTAGAGAAATTTGTCTGTTCATTACGTAAATCTTGCAAACCGGTTGTGTTAAGCTGGGCAGCGCTCATTGCAACAGAACGCCCCTCGTCATCAATTGTCGTCAAATTAACAGAGGACACAATTGAATTCGTCTGTTCATCACTAGTATCAAAATCAACATTAGTGGTCGGTACCCACTGATTGTCCGCAAATGGGGAACTGTCATTATTACACTGCGTGTCGCAAGTACTACCGGTTATATTATTTGACTCAGCTATTTCACCCATCATACATCGCGATGTACTGTTAACAATTTTCGCGGCATTTTAACACAAATCAAAATTATTCAATAATGAAACAAAGACAATACAAAATGCAACAAACACAAATACAACAAAGAGCAACGAATTACCGATGATCTGTGAAGGAAAGTGACAAAATTAGTAAATGCGTTGCGTCAAGTGCTAATTACATTTAAGTAAATAAGAGCAGATATCTGACAACTTATCAGAAGATTCACAAAGAAATACGATCCTGGTCCGGATGTCGCCAAGTGTAACCTCCCCACAAAAATTTTAAAAGTCAATAATAGTGAAATTGTAACCTCCCAGCAAGAATATGAAAGTCAATGTTAAGTGAAATGTTGTCTTGCCACAAAACTGAATAATAAAATGAGCCAAGCGTAACCTCCTTGCAAAATTAAAGAATAATAATGGCCCAAATGTAAACTCCCCACAAAAATTAAGGAATGATGATTCATCATTAAACCCACAATAATGTTAATTGAATAATGAACCATGAACTGAATGTAACATCTCAACAGAAATAATTACACCTGATAAATTTTATAAGGACAGCAGCGCTGACCTACGGCCCTGTGAAATAATTTAACCAAAATTCTTACCTCAGTAAAACTGCATCTATATCTGCTCTTATTTTTCGGCATAGCTTCGTGCAATGCTGGCTTATATTTAATTTTGATTCTTGGAGGGAATGCACAGGAAATATTATTTAGCTTGAAATGAATCTTTTTCTTTATATGAGTTACTTTATAAAAAGTTATTATTGGGGCAGCATTTTGAACAAATTAATTACAATTAACATACGTTATTAGTTGAGCGCAATGCTGCTTCAGTACCTTCTATAATAATATACATATCGTCCACCACATTCCTGACCAGACTCGTGGGCAGAGCACACCGCGGACGCATGCCGACTCGCTACACACTAGCACTGACTGAGTACAACTATCCAACTGTCTACTCCCACTGCCGACTCGCCACACACTACTGAACTCTCGCGCGGTCAAGCGCAGACTAGCCACGATAAATAACTCTCTGGTCAGAGTTTCTGTCATGGCTCGCCATTGCTGGTAATGAATACATATGAAACGTACGCGTTTCAAGGTATCTAATGCCCATCATCCGACTTCCTCAAAGATCGATGGTTCAAATGGCTCTGAGAACTATGGGACTCAACTTCTGAGGTCATCAGTCCCCTACAACTTAGAACTACTTTAACCTAAGGACATCACACACATCTATGCCCGAGGCAGGATTAGAACCTGCGACCGTAGCGGTCTCGCGGTTCCAGACTGTAGCGCCTAGAACCGCTAGGCTACACCGGCCGGCAAAGATCGATGGATGATGATGATAAGCAACATGTGCTCTGGCTATGCTGAGTTGCAATATCCACCTGTGAAGTTACACTAGCACTAAACACATCCAATATCCATACTTCCAACCACGCCTGATACGTCGGGAGAAGACTCAAAACTACCGACAACTGTCAAAACGTTTAAGTCTGGTGAGGGCGCTGCCAGCAAGGTAAAACTATCTCCGGCCAACAGATCACGTCTAATCAGAGAGCTGGTCGGTTTGAGCGCGACCGGCTGTGAGCTCAGCCTCATTCGATGAGAATTAGCTGAGATGCGCCCTGATCTCAACAATTTTTTCCTAGACTACGGCGCTGTACTTACGGACTCTGCTGGATGACGAAGCGGACTGCACTTTCTGTTCTGTAAGCCGAATATGCCAGAATGTGAGATTACTAGAATGAAGTTCGGCGCCTATGGACTGATATAGTTACTCAGCCAAGAGAACTACCTAACTCGAATGATGATCTCCGCCACCGTTTATCAACATCGCCATACCAGTGTTACTATATGACAAACTGGGGTGTATTCAGTTTAACCTGCGTTCACAATGAATTAGTTGTGGGAGTTCTTTAAATTTTCTTGTGACTTTGCATTAGTATTCTACTTCATTGTGAAGTTATTGCCTTTTGTTTCAAGTTGCAGAGTACTTATAAAATTGTAATAAATAATTGATTTGTCACTGTAAGAACAGTGTTTCATGTACTTAAAACAAACCCACATAAGAATGAAATTTTAGGTTATGAAAGATAATGTCTTGACCACATAATATTTTATTAAAACTGATTACCTGTTTGGAAGTTTCAGTCATCATCACGACTAAAAGTAACACCACGTAAACAAAACATATCAATACATTTACGAAACAAACAATGGCCATTAACTGTGCGACTAAAATGAAAATGTACCTAAAAAAAGAGCAGTGACACATGGATGCGCAATCAGTAAATAAGTGCAAGGAGTGAATATTTACAGACATATTCACAGATAATTTTCACATTTATTAAATATAACATCTGTTCGTAAATAACCAGAATATGCCACATTTTTAAAAAAATTTATATAAAGTATTACTTTTGACGTCTTCTGATACATACAATATTTTTATACACTACTGGCCATTAAAACTGCTACACCACGAAGATGTGCTACAGACGCGAAATTTAACCGTCAGGAAGAAGATGCTGTGATATGCAAATGATTAGCTTCGCAGAGCATTCACACAAGGTTGGCGCCGGTGGCGACACCTACAACGTGCTGACATGAGGAAAGTTTCCAACCGATTTCTCATTGCCTGGTGAAACGTTGTTGTGTGCCTCGTCTAAGGAGGAGAAATGCGTACCATCACGTTCCCGACTTTGATAAAGATCGGATTGTAGCCTATCGTGATTGCGGTTTATCGTATCGCGACAATCCTGCTCGTATTGGTCCAATGACTGTTAGTAGAATATGGAATCGGTGGGTTCAGGAGGGTAATACGGAACGCCGTGCTGGATCCCAACGGCCTCGTATCGCTAGCAGTCGAGACGACAGGCATCTTATCCACATGGCTGTAACGGATCGTGCAGCCACGTCTCGATCCCTGAGTCAACTGATGGGGACGTTTGCGAGACTACAACCATCTGCACGAACAGTTCGACGACGTCTGCAGCAGCATGGACTATCAGCTCGGAGACCATGGCTGCAGTTGCCCTTGACGCTGCATCCCATGCGCCTGCGATGGTGTACTCAACGACGAACCTGGGTGCACGAATGGCAAAACGTCATTTTTCGGATGAATCCAGGTCTGTATACAGCATCATGATGGTCGCATCATGATGGCGACACCGCAGTGAACGCACATTGGAAGCGTGTATTCGTCATCGCCATACTGTCGTATCACCTAGTGTGATGGTGTGGGGTGCCATTGGTTACACGTCTCGGTCATTTCTTGTTCGCATTGACGGCACTTTGAACAGTGGGATTTCAGATGTGTTGCGATCCGTGGCTCTACCCTTCATTCGATCCCTGCGAAACCCTACATTTCAGCAGTATAATGCACAACCGCATGTTGCAGGTCCTGTACGGGCCTTTCTGGATACAGAAAATGTTCCATTGCTGCCCTGGTCAGCAAATTCTCCAGATCTCTCACATATTGAAAACGTCTGGCCAATGGTGGCACAGCAACTGGCTCGTCGCAATACGCCAGTCACTACTCTTGATGAACTGTGGTATGTGTTGAAGCTGCATGGGCGGCTGTACCTGTACACGCCATCCAAGCTATGTTTGACTCAATGCACAGGCGTATAAGGCCGTTTTTACGGCCAGAGGTGGTTGTTCAAATGGTTCAAATGGCTCTGAGCACTATGGGACTCAACATCTTAGGTCATAAGTCCCCTAGAACTTAGAACTACTTAAACCTAACTAACCTAAGGACATCACACACACCCATGCCCGAGGCAGGATTCGAACCTGCGACCGTAGCAGTCCCGCGGTTCCGGACTGCAGCGCCAGAACCGCTAGACCACCGCGGCCGGCAGGTGGTTGTTCTGGGTACTGATTTCTCAGGGATCTATGCACCCAAATTGCGTGAAAATGTAATCACATGTCAGTTCTAGGATAATACCTTTGTCCAATGAATACCCGTTTATCATCTGCATTTCTTCTTGGTGTAGCAATTTTAACGGCCAGTAGTCTACACATATACATTCAGTTATCTGTAACTGATGTCTTACAAGTGCCACTAGCGTCGATCATTTTAAACTTTATTTAATCTATAAAATAATATGCACGAACTATCGTTGTACTTTTATGTGCTGACTACGCGCCTAGGTGTCGGTGCTAAATTTTTAGGTAACTTGTTCATTTTATTTGCACCTTTACCGTCCATTATTTTGTTTGGTTAATCTATGATATGTTTTGTTCATCCTTTCTGATTTTTAGATCTGCCAGTGGTCGAAAATCCGAAATCGTTAATCAGTTTTGGTAACAAATGGTTCAAATGGCTCTAAGCACTATGGGACTTATCAACTGTGGTCATCAGTCCCCTAGACTTAGAACTACTTAAACCTGACTAACCTAAGGACTTCACACATATCCATGCGCGAGGCAGGATTCGAACCTGAGACCGTAGCAGCAGCGCGGTTCCGGACTGAAGCGCCTAGAACCGCTTGGCCACAGCGGCCCAGTTTTGGTAGCATACTGTATGACCAAGACATTAAATTTTATAATCTAACCAGGTTCAAAGCTCACTCGTCTCTTCCGGAGTTACAGGCGGCCTTATTCCGTGGAAAAATTCTAATCGATGTATGCTGCAGGCATGAAAGTGTCACTCGGTAGCGTTCGGTCAAAATGCTCATTGTATATCAGTCTCCATTTTCATCATGTATTCATTCAGGATACAACGCAGAATAACACATTGTTAACACGCAGCTACACGTTTCTAGAGTCACGAAAGACTGCTAGCCACAACGGGTTTCTGGATGATTTCTTGAACCCTTTCAGATAGTAGTAAAAACACGGAACGCGTAGATACAGGGCTGTTATAAATGATTTATTCGTTTTCAGAGTTCTATATTTTCAAAATAATTACATATAATTTATGAATGATGGATTAACAGAACACTGAACTCACCGAGTTTGCATCTTGTAAACAGAGATTCGTGCGTTGGTATCGACAATTTAGGGACACTGTTTGTCTCTGTGAACAGATACGTACCGGTCGACCAAGTGTGCCAGTCGCTCCTGTGGAGAAAGTGAGGGAAAGTTTCGTAAGCAATCCAAAACGTCAGCGGTCTGCACCAGCCACGAACTTGGAATATCGCAGCAAATCGTGTGGAAGATTTAGCGAGGGCAGTTAGATATCAGTCATGGTGGCGCCTTCCATTTTGCTGAAGAATTCAGGAAGCACTTGAGGATAAACATTTCGCCTCCACGCTGATATTCAGCGACAAAGCAACATTCCACTTACCTGGAAAGGGTGATTGCCTCAATGCGAGACGATGGGGCACTTAAAATTCTTTTGAAATTTTGGAGCATGAGTGAGATTCCCCGAAGGTTAATATTTTCTGTGCAATGTCACAGACGAAGCTGTATGGGCCGTTTATCTTCTGTGACAAGACTGTAACGGGTACTTCTAACCTTGATAAATAGTAGTTACTGTTGTTTCCACATATGACTCGTGATTCCCAGAATTTCATCTTCAGACAAGACCGGGAACCCCTTCATTGGAGATCCATGTTCGTCGCTACCTAGACGATGAACTTCTCATCGTTGGATTGGTTGTAGTGGCGACGATGAGTGGCTCTGTTCACTTGGCCACCTGGTTGCCTGACATAGGATCTTGTGGCTTTTTCCTTTGTGGATAGATTAAGGACTGTGATTACGTATCCCCATCGCCGAGAACACTGGAACAGTTCAGAGAACGCATCGCTTACCATTGACAGGATTCTGCTACTTAAAGTATGGAACAAATTTGACTACCACTTGGACGTGTGCCATGTGACCAGGGGACAATTCATAGAACATCTGCAGGGAGAAAAATGTAAACCTGGTGATTTCACTGTTAAATTCATGCCTCAATCATATTTGTACAGGTAATACGTAGAAAAATACAGAGCTGTGAAAATGAACAAATCATCTGAAGCAGCCCTACGTTTTCGCCAGTAACTAACGTTCATTACTCTTCGGCATAACCACACATTGTTAACTTCTGAATGAGAGGGAACAGCTGGTGCATTCTTGTAACACCTTGCATTTTGTGGAGAAGCCTTTGTACTGGATGCTAGCCGGTGTGACAAGTGCACAAGATCGTAGTAACATATGAAGGATAGTAGGTCGTTGGTGGACGAGCAGTAAAGCGATGGAACAGAACTAGGTTCACTATCTGGTGATTTTAAAGCTTTGCCAAATGTCTAATTTATGGCTGTTACTTAAGATTTTCAATTATGTCTGACCATTTAACACTGGAAGATAATGAGAAGGTGATTTTCAGAATGCATGGCTGTGTATTGAGCTGGGAGAGCTTTAAACATTAACTTCGTATGTGATGTTTGAAATTTTCCCGGCGTACTGATCGTTCCATAAAAAGACTGGAGAACTGCCGTAAGTCAGTAACATCTTGCCACGATATTTCCCCACAAAGTCTTTTGGCCATCTTCAGGTGAGTACAGCTGTAAAAGTACTGGCGAATACGCGCTGAGCTCTGCTATTTAAAGCCAAAGGGGGCTGCATTGCGCATGCGCTGCGCATGTACTGTTTGGCGTGCGCGTTCACAACTCCGTGCGCTGCGCCTGGCGCCCTGCGCGGTGAAAACTTGGCATTTCGATATCAGATCGATCTTCATCTTTATACCAATAACTACGTTCACTACGAAGTTTCTCTACAAAGGAATTCCAAGCGGAATTTAACTGGTAACCGCTATCTCGATTGATTAGTCTCGCTGTCTGACAATTTTATTTCTATGGATTCATTTATAATTGAACTCCAGAAATTTGATGTTTGAACCACAATTTTTGTATCATTGTAATTCACAGAGTGGCCAATAGAAATGCAATGTTCAGCGATTGCGGACTAGGTGGGTTGGAGAAGGCGAGTATGCCGCTGGTGTTCCACAATACGTTCCTGCACCGTTCTTGTTGTCTGCCCTATATATGACTTGCCGCAATCACACGGAATCTTGTAGACACCTGATTTACGTAGGCCCAGGTCATTCTTAACGGATCCCACCAGTGATGATATTTTAGGAGGAGGGCGAAAGATGACTCTAACTTGATGCTTCCTCAATATTCTACCTATCTGTGACGAGATGTTCCCAATAAAAGGTAGATAAGCCGTTGACCTGAAGACCTCTTCTTCTTCCTTGTTGCGTCGTTTGTAGGACTGCTTAGCTCTGTTCACTTGCTTACTTGAAAAGCCATTCATCAGGAATACTTTTTGCAGGTGTTTCAGTTCCGCTTGAAGACTGTCGACGCCAGAATAGTATGGGCACGGTGGATTAAAGGTTTAAGGACACCCATTGTTTGTGCCGGATGGTGGCAACTGGTAGCTTGCAGATACAAATCTGTATGGGTCGGTTTCCTATACACCGAATGACCAAGTGTGCCATCATTCTTGCGCCGTACCAGAACATCTAAAATGGCAAACAACCATATTTTTCAGTTTCCATAGTGAACTTAATATTTTCATGTATGGAATTCATATGATGCAAAAATTCCTGGAGACGGTCCACGCCTTGAGGCCATACTATAAAGGTGTCATCCACGTAACGCCAAAACTCTGTCGGTTTAAAATTGGCAGAGTTCAGAGCTCTCTCTTCAAGATCTTCCATAAAAAAATTTGCCGCCAGGGGAGGCAAAGGACTCCCCGTGGCGACACCGTCAGATTGTTCATAAAATTCATTGTTGAATGTAAAATATGTAGAAGAGAGAGTATGCTCAAATAACGTTGTAATATCTGCATCAAACACATTACCGATCAGGTCTAATGAATCTACAAGAGGCACCTTGGTAAAGAGAGAAACCACGTCCAGGCTGACCAGCAAGTCGTTACTTTGCAGCTGTAAAGACTGAATATGGCTGATAAAATCACTAGAGTTTTTTATGTGATGAGGGCATTTGCCTATAACTGGTTTAAGCAGTGATGCCAGAAATTTTGCTGGGTCGTACGAGGCTGCCCCAATGTTGCTCACGATCGGACGTAATGGTACATTTTCCTTATGGATCTTAGGCAGTCCATATAGCCTGGGAGGAACCGCACTATTTGGTTTCAATCTCTTGATGACCTCCTTCGATAGAGAACTATTTGACAAGAGTTCTGCTGTTTTTCGCATAACTCGGCTCGTGGGGTCCTTGTCAATTTTGTGATAGGTGGAATCACATAATACAACATTGATCTTATTGACGTAATCATCCTTTGTCATAAGAACCGTAGAATTTCCTTTGTCCGATTTTAAGACAACTGTATCCACATCTGCTCTTAAATTACGGAGAGCTCTCCTTTCCATAGGTGAGATATTACTCTTCATAGGTGCACCGCTAGTCAGCACACGACAAGACTCACGTCGGACTTCCTCCGCTTTATCTGTATCAAGACGGCGTGCAGCTTCTTCAATGGCACTGACGAAGTCTACAAATGGCGGTGAAACAGGCATGGGGGCAAAATTCAGACCTTTTTCTAACACAGACATAGTCGCATCATCAAAATCTTTCTCTGTCAAATTAACTTCGTATATCCGTTTGTGCAAGAAAGGCGAAAGCAGCTTCACGAAAAACATTTTCTGGAGAATAATATTTGAAACTTAGTTGAAAGATCAGAGCAGTCATTTATTAAACGGAAAGAAAGGAAGTTACAAAGGAGTGATTCTGCTGAGGTGTGACTACATTTAACCAGTAAATTTCGCTTGCATAACCTTATTTACGTGGACAGGTCAGTCAGCATCATCTGCACTGTCGTTGTAATCGTCTTTATGTTGGCAACACGACTTAGTATGCCGTCAGCAGCTGGATGGCACCGTCCTCATCGCTTGCAACAGGTTTCAGCGATGTTACACGCTCATCAGTTCGCTTTGCGCTCCTGCGAAGTAAACGTGGTTGTGTCACTGTCGGTTTGCGCTAATGACGTACAGAAATCCGTTTTTTGTGGTCTGAAGGTGTACCAGGAGCTGACATTCCTCCCAAAGATTCAGCATGATATTGGGAAAACGTTTTACCATTGCAAATTATTTATAAATGCATTCAACAAAGGCAGCCGAACAAACACGAAGGACGAGGAAAGAACAGGACGAGTGAACGTTGATGAGATGGAGAATCAAAATGCTCAATTGTCATGGTTCTGAATTTGAAATAATCCGTAATAGTCGTAACTTCTATAGCGTATGTGCAAGTTGGGTACCAAAACACTTCACTGAAGAGCACAAGAACAGCCGTATAAGAATCTGTTTACAGATCGTGAACTGTCATGCTAATGAAGGTGAAATGTTTTTGAAACTAATAATCCCCTAATATGGATTCATCGCTTTGAAACAGAGAGTAAAGCTAGAACATGGAACAGAAGCACTGAAAGACATTGGTCGAAAGGGGATTGAAAAATTACTTCTGACTGCTTCTAACTGTCTCTATTCACTGTGCTACATTGCTCAGGATTACTGACCTATGAGTAACAAATTTATTTAATAGTATGTGTGCTAATTTATAATTTATACAAGTAAAATATGCACAGCAGAAAACTGCAGAGGGGCACTGAGGTAATTTGGACTTTATTTTTCAACTAAACTTTTCCCTGAAGTTGCTTCCAAATATGTGTTTGACACGCATATTGAGCACACCTCCTCCTCTCCCTTTCTGTGTTCATCTATTCCACCCTCTGTCTGTGCACCTCATCCTCCCACCTTTATCTGTCTAACTCCTCACCCCCATTTTCTCTTCATCCCCTCCTCCCCCTCTGTTTGCTTGCTTTTTCCACCCCCTCTCTCTGACCACATTTTCTTTCCCCTCTTACCATATCCTGCTCCCTCTCTTGTTTCCATTTCAGCAACCTTCTTTTCTTTTCCCACCTGCCCACAGCCCCTCTACACCTTCCACCTACCTAATGCATCTCCCCCTATTCCCCTCTCTCTGTCTATTTCCTCCACCTCTGTCCATACCCACTTCTGTCCACCTCAGTCTGTCCCCAGCTGTGCTCATAGGCCTATTCAGTACCTGCAATACACCTACAACATGTCTTTCTTGCAGGGGAGACTATGTGAGAAGGGCTTGAAAATAATTTATCTACCCCTGTTGCAAAGGCTGCCTTGAAATTCAAAAAGACAGGCCAAACTACTCCAACACAATACACATTTCATATAGGACAGTCTATATGTTGGGGCCTGGGAAAGAGTTTCTAGACCATGACATATAGGCTGCCTTGCAAAGTAGATTGATTTGGCAAACCTCTACTGTTCCCACACAACATACCTCTTGTGTAGGACAGCCTATATGCCAGGGGGTGGAAAACTTTTTGCCCTGTGTGCACTCATTTGTAGCTGGGAGGCTAAAACCACACAGCAAAAGAAAACGCTTTTTGATATTATTTTGATGATTATTAGTGGGAAAATTTTGGAAATGAAAACCAAGCGGGCGCCATGAAATAAAACAGTCAAAGATGTGTTGCAAGTAACAAAATACCACATTAGTCAAGAAACGAAAATGACAACACCAAAGTTTGGAGGAAAAAGCCTAGAAGAAGGCAAGAAATAAAGAAGTCAAAGATCTTTTGGAAATAAAAACCCCAAATTAATGAAGAATTGAAACTAATAGACAAGATAAAGTAGTTGTAACTGCAAGGCTTAATCTTTAGAAGAAGATAACGGTGTCAATGTAGAGTGAAGAATTACCTTAATTTTCAATATCTTAGACAATATTTTGAAAATGACGAAGTTGCTGCCCACTGTGTTCCACAGCTGCTCACAATCATGAAGAAAGCCAACCCAACAAACGCAGTAGTGAAGAAGCAGCTTCTAACATTTTGCGTGGTGTCTGTTTGTTCTAAGTCGTGTCTCCGTAACACTTTCGCGAAACGGCGCTCTGAGCGTGTTTTTTAGGGAATTGACTAGATTGAACCTGGGACCTGTTGCTGGTAAGGACACGCCAGACCACACATGACATGTAGAGCTCAGAAGAGTTCAGTGAGACTAGCGATGATATAACTAAATACTTAATGATTTCAGCGTCAGCTCCACTGCACTCCCTGTAAAAGAATCTTAATACTAACTAAATTTAGTGGAAGGGGTTCAAGGCTTTCCTATTTTTAGTTAGCTGGTAAAATAACGTCGAAAAAGCAGTTAAGTTTACCATTGGAAATTTTATTCTACTCACAAAGCATTGCTTATAAATTGCACTATTGATAAAAGGAAATATTTTAATACAGGATGATAAAAACCAACTGCGTTCAACAAAAATGTGAACAAATATTCCCTGAGTAGGTTTCCAAGTGGTGAGGCAATGTTTTTAACGTTTGCAACGTAACAGCGACGCGAAAAAGTCACACGCTAAACCTTGCAGCTGGTGTGGCCCTTTTAGTGTTATCGTAAGATTTATACTGTCCTTCTGGAGGGCTCTATCTTTTAACATGGGCTGGGGGTGGTCCTGTTGGTTGGCTGGCGACGTGGGTGTCGGTCCCTTGTTGTAGGGCCTTCTACCATAACACGGTTCTGCTCTCGGCTTCTGTTCTCGTTTCTCCCCTCGGAACTGCGTCTGTCTCGCAGTGGGAAGGTATGACATGCATTTAGGCATTCTTGTGTTAGTCTGTGGTATTACATTTGCTCACTCGTTACTCCTATTACTTTGGTTAATTTAATGTCACGATTTATTCGGAGCTATGTGACATACTGCTGGATTTGTTTATGATGTCAGGGTTTTCATGGAAGGTGTTGGATTTGCCTGACACCTTACAAACTGTGTATGACCAAACCATGTGACTTCTTCACACATCCAGTCACCTTTGAAGAGTGCTGGTTGTATCACTATGACTCCAAGACAAAGAAGCAAAGCTATTAGCGGAATTTACCAGCCCTGAAACAGGCGAAAACCCAGCCACCATCGGCCATGGTGATGCTGAATATCGTGCGGTAGCGTTCTCGCTTCCCGCGCCCTGGTTCCCGGGTTCGATTCCCGGCGGGATCAGGGATTTTCTCTGCCTCGTGATGACTGGGTGTTGTGTGATGTCCTTACGTTAGTTAGGTTTAAGTAGTCCTAAGTTCTAGGGGACTGATGACCATTGATGTTAAGTCCCATAGTGCTCAGAGCCATTTTTGATGCTGAATATTTCTTAGGACAGCCATGGTCTGCTGGTAACAGACTATGTTCATAACAGCAATGTTCTCACTGGAGCATACTACTAAAGTCTCCTGACAAGTCTATGGCAGGGGTTAGAGGATGAAACGTCGGAGAAACTGTCCAAGGGCCCCTTTCTGCTCAGCAAGAACACCCCAGCTCATTCTACATAGGACACAGTCACGCTTGATGCTCTGAGGGTGTGCTGAAAAGTAATTCCTTTGAATTTTTTATGTGAAAACTCTTAAAGCCTTTTAAATAAAACAAACGTAATTATCATTCTAAATTCTTCATGTCTACATATCTGCAGCAGCTAGAGATCTCTGAATTGTAACATGTAATTTGACGATGTGTAACGTAAGTATGTTAGTACCTGAGAAACAACGTGTCGCAACGAATCTTCGAGTTCTAAGAGTTTGTGTACACATGTAGCTCCCTCTTCTTCAGTATGAAAATGCCAGATCCCGCACGGGCGCTACGTCATCTATCAAAATCCAGTGCCCTGGATTCACTCTCACAGATCATCCTTCACACAGTCCTGAATTGGCGCCGTCCGATTTTTATCTGTTTCCAAAACTTAAAGAACATGTTCTTGGTCTTCAATTTGATAGTGATGGAGCGATGCAGGCAGAGGTGAGGTTGTGATTCCAACAACAAAGGCACTCGCTCTTTAGTGATGGTATCAACAAACCAGACTCTCGTCACCAGAGTGAATATGTTGATAATACGTAGACATAAAGAATAAAGACGTACAACGACAACAACGTTTGTTTTATTTAAAAAGCTTTAAGAATTTTCACATAAAGAATCCGGAGACATTACTTATCAGCACGCCGCCGTACTTTGACCTATCAAATCTTGCATCATCCCGATATTCTTCCGACATGGCACACATTTAGATCTTCCTCTTCCCTCTAATGGAAAAACCACAGCGTGGTAGGTATTTTCAGGACGACCCCGGAGTGGTTTTCGAGGTGATGCGTTTCCTGAATAGCCAAGACGCTGATTTCTGCAACCAAAGTCTCTGCCAAGTCATTCATCTTTAGTAAAAATGAGTTACGTTGAAGGGTGGGTATGTAGACAAGTACTAAACCATTAATCAAGCCTCATGGTTACCGCTTGATTTTTCGAGTTGATAATTAAAATTCTATAACTGTCTCCAATACAGTGCCAAAGACGAAGAAAGGTTTCTTCAATGGAATAGTTCTGCTGGTGTCAATTACTGACAGGTAACGGAGAAAAAAGTAGCTCAAAGTGTACGCCTGGAGCATAGTATTCTATGGATGAACGTAAAACATCTGAAATCCACTGAAAAAAAAAAAAACAGCTGAAAGCGTTTGAAACGAAGTGCGGTGGTAGAATGTTAAAAACAGATATGGACAGATGACGTATGAAATGCTGAAGTACTAAAACGAGTAAATGATAAAAGAAATATAGGGAAACACTGTATTAAAAGGAAGGCCATGTCAGTGCGACGTATATATCATATCAAATGTATCTGGACACCCCTATGGAATGCGGAACTGACCATTAAATGTCAGACGAAGTGGTTTCGCCACTGTAAAAGGAGGGGGAAGGGAGGAGTTTTGTGGCTTCAGAGAAGGGAAGGAAGCTTAGTTTTTAATGAAATGGCCCTGAGCTTAGAACTTAGAACTACTTAATCCTAACTAACCTAAGGACATCACACACATCCATGCCCGAGGGAGGATTCGAAACTGCGACCGTAGCGGTCGCGCGGTTCCAGAATGGAGCGCCTAGAACCGCTCGGCCAACACGGCCAGCAGTGTTTAATGACCCTGTCATTAGAGACGGAACACAAGGTCTGATTCTTTCAGTGCTGGAGAAGGAAATCGGCCGTGCCCTTTCAATGGAGCAATTTACGAAAGTCACGGAAATCCTATATATGGGTGGTCAACTCGGATTCAAAACGTCGTCCTGCAGCCTAATGTCATAGTTCCATGGATCACCACAGAGGACAGCACCATATGGATCGGTGACTCAGCAGCCAGTGGCTTTTTTCTTTGTCGGTAGTCGACCACTTGCATATCGTTAGGTGTATTTCTTAGAATGAAAAATTCCCTCTGTTGGCGGCTGTTTCAAAGGCCTTTCTAGGAAGACTATGTTGTCCTGTGAGCAGTGTGCAGTGGCCATGACGAGTCTTTGCAGACACCAGAAGCAACGTCTTTTGCCCATGGCATCGAACTCACTTTGATTTTTCCCCTCTGTATAAGTGTTCTTATTGGTGACCGCCAAATTAGTGGATGGAGCTTGTGTCTCTATAAACCCCCACCCTCCACAATCATCTTCATTCTCTTCTAGTCTATGACTACGTTCAGTTGTTGTCGTCGTTAGTCCATGTGTCCGCCTCTTTTGTCGAGTTGTCATCATCTAACACCACCACGAAGCAAACAGTGTCTTCAAGTAGCATCAACAGTGTCAGTGGCAGTGGGAAATGTCTGAGGTAGTACTTGGAGAAATTGTCATGTAAGTACATATTTTAATAGCAAGTTTTCATTGCTCGTGTTCGTTGATCTGGGTCTTCAGAATTCGATGCACATTTCCTCTATTTCACGGCTCTCAGTGTTCAGATTTCGTTAAAACGAATTTAGTAGAAAGTGTTCGTCAAAAGTTAATGTTGTTTTATGTAATTAATGACGATGTGTTCCATTCAATGGTACACTGTGATACATTTTTGAATAGGTCTTTAGAAGAGGAAATGATTTACCGAATACAAAATACAGGGTGCCATTTAAAAAAGTCTTACCGCTATTTATATCTTTGTAAAAAAGGAAGCTATAACGAAGGCAATCAAGCTGATTGATGTCCCCCTGCCAGCAAAAGAACATTTGCTTGAAACATTATGTAATTTGCATCTGGACAAACAGTTACTTAGGGTGGTCACGATAAATGGGACATCCTTTATATGCAGATCATAAGTGCAGTGATAGTGTAAACAGACCAAAAATGGTGTATACATATATATATATATATATATATATATATATATATATATATATAGCACTATTTACATGTCGACACAAATTGTGTGGATATATACATATATATATATATATATATATATATACATATATATATATATATATATATATATATATATATATATATATATCCACACAATTTGTGTCGACATGTAAATAGTGCTTGCACATCATGTAAATTGATTAGTTTCTAAGTTTCACCTGCAGCTAGTCATCCAAATCTGATGAGTTATTTATATAGGTATATTTCACCCATAGTCCACCAAAACAAAAACTATGGATATTTTAAATGAGTGCTATACATCGAAAAAATTGTGTGTATTTTCAGCCAGTTCTTGTGTACCTCAAAAATTGTTAATGCCCTAAACAATGATACTGTTGGATGGACTGTGGGGCTCTTTATGTTGTCATCAGTAATAGTGTGTAAATAAAAAAGCATTTCTGCATTGAAAAAAACTTATGTGAAAAAGAACCAGATTGTATATGAAGAACCAAATTGTCTCAGTGTTGTGGAAAAGAATCAAATTGTATCTGAAGAACCAAACTGCATCAGTGCTGTGAAAAAAGAATCAAATTGTATCTGGAGATTGAGATTGTATTCTTATATCCATAAGAATTGAATAAATGAATTTCATTACCATATATCTAAAACTTTTTGTCCCATACTTGATGGAAATCACAGTCGTTGTATCTGGACAAAGGTGAAACTATGTAACTACCAAAGTCTGAGCAATGTGAAATTAGTAAAAACAAAAGTACACAGAATGTGAGGCAAATAGTCATATATTTCTCATCCAACTTAAAACGGATTTTACATTTTCATAAGCAGACGCAACACTATTTTGTTCATAGCCACGCATCTTAAGTTGATGGAGAGCTGAGCATCTGTAGAGCGCCAGATCTTGAATAGCTGCATACTTGTAGATTCCACACATCCATGTGATCTTTACCTTGCCTCTGATGTAGTTGACGGTATTGGTGTAGTTGAGTAATCAAAGTGATACCACCATATATATATATATATATATATATATATATATATATATATATATATATATATATATATATATATATATATCAGGGTCCTCCCAGTAAATTCCAAGGATCACACATTAACTACTTTACACTCATCTGTGTTTTAGCACACTTCATATCCTTCAAATGCTTTGGTGACGCTATGTTTCCTGAGAATGTCAGTATTACATGAGTGTCATCGTCTTTGAATGCTATGAAACCAAAAATCTTTAAATATGAACTGCCTGCTCTTATCATGATAGAAACTGTGAAAATCTGCAGCAATGTTTACGCTTTGAGAAGCCATAGTGAAATACTCTGCGTATGGCACAACATCTGTTCATTTATAAAGCTCGGTGAACACTATCATTGAGAGGGCAAAAATTAATCATATATTAACGTAGAACTAGAGCATATGGCTCAGTGCATTTTGGGAAATTTGCTTAAGCTTTAAATTCAATTAGTACATCTGTCAATTCTAATTTTACTATCTCGTTCCGTGTTGAGCAGTCTGTTACAATTATTTGTACCAGGTCCTCGAATTTCGTGGAGCAGACATCCTTCCTCTTCAACAGCTATAGTAAGTAGCACAGAATTTTGTACATACCAAATGCTAGACTGTATATATCTTCATCTCACTCTAGCAGGAAACTGTCATATGAATAGAAATATGAACTGAAGTACACTCTGGTATTAATTAAATTACAATTGTCAGATGCAGTGGAATCGTTTTCTATATCCCCCTTCTATAGGTCTGAAATGAAAGTATGATGAGTTTAGGTGACTCATTTGAACACCCCATGTTTGTCTCAATGTTAACCTTAAGCTCCGCCTACAAAAATTCTGTATATCCAATGAGAAACGTTATACTTTTCGTGGTGGGGCAATGTTTTTAACGTTTGCAACGTAACAGAGACGCGAAAAAGTCTCACGCTAAAACTTGCAGCTGGTGTGGCCCTTTTAGTGTTATCGTAAGATTTATACTGTTCTCCTGGAGGGCTCTATCTTTTAACAAGGGCTAGGGGGTGGTCGTGGTGGTTGGCTGGCAACGTGGGTGTCCGTCCCTTATCGTAGGGCCTTCTAGCTTAACACGGTTCTGCTCTCGGCTTCTGTTCTCGTTTCTCCCCTCGGAACTGCGTCTGTCTCACGGTGGGAAGGTATGACATGCATTTAGGTATTCTTGTGTTAGTCGTGGTATTCCATTTGCTCACTCGTTACTCGTATTACTTTGGTTATTTTAATGTTACGATTTATTCGGAGCTATGTGACATACTGCTGGATTTGCTTATCATGTCATGGTTTTCATGGAAGGTGTTGGATTTGCCTGGCACCTTACATTTCACCACCCTTCGAACTTAATTGTTGCACTGAAGTTAGGCAATGGTTGAATCGTTGTCTAAATCAGTCAAAAATTATTCCTTTATCTAAATTTTGTTGCCTTGTAGAGGGAGACCATGAGATGAATACACTCAGCAGATTCAGAAGGATGTAGGTTGCAGTAGGTACTGGGAGATGAAGGAGTTTGCACAGGATAGATTAGCATGGAGAGCTGCATCAAACCAGTCTCAGGACCGAAGACCACCACAACAACAACAACTGTTTAGCCACGTTATCCTGGTTGTATGCTAGTTGGTATTACTAATTCATATTTTTATATTCTTCCACATTATTCTCAAAAATATGTTTATATTGACAAGAGAAGAATATTTTTATAATTTTATAATTATTATTTAACTATTTTCTTTCTTTATTTAAGTGAGAAGTTTGTTTTTTAAGAAGTTTGTTATCGAAAGTGAGTAGTCTTTCACATCGATTTTCTTAGAAATATTTTTTTATAAATGTAGTAATTAAGTAAAATCTATTCCTAACACATTTTCTAAATATCATGTACAAGTAAAATGTTTTTGTTTCTAAACACTCATTTCATCATTGATACACTAACAAATAAGAATTATTTCCAAGAATTGCTTTGACAAAGAAATATACATACAGAAGTATTGAGATATTATCCTAACAAATGGTACAAATATTTAAAAAAAGGGAAAACATCCAACAAGATAATTTTTTATTCTTTGTTTTTATAAGGAGAAAATAAGTAAAATATAGTTATTCTTTTATTTTTATTAGGAGAAAATAAGTGGCATATAGTTTTAGTGTTTATTATGCCTTACTTTTGTTCTTTATATACTGTCCATTTCAGAACTAATGACTTATTTTTATCGATAATCTATTTTTTACTTAAGTCCATAGTGAATGACTGTTATTTTGTATTTTATTAGCTGTCTGGTGTGCTTAGCTTATTTAGTTTTTCACACGTTTCTTTTGCACAATTCCTACATCACATAATTTGATTTCACACATTCACACAATCCTATGAATGTTTAATCATGAGTTTGGCAAATGTTTTTGCACGAAGGTGATGGACTTGAGCGAGATGTATGTTGGCAACTATTTGATGTACAGCTTCGTTCGTCGTTCCTTGTTGGCTTTGCAAGTGTGTGTTGCTGATGTGGAGGTCCCATAATGGAATGGGGCTGTGAGTGCAGTATCTCGTGGTTTAATGGCTTTTTATGCGTGAAAGTCATCGTTATGTGTCGCTGAAAGCGGTCGTTTTTCGTTGTAACACTTCGCAGACGACTAGTTTACAATAGGATAGGGATTTGGGAAGGTATGTCGTCTATACTTCACCCATCTTCTTTCTTGGTCTCAATCTTGCGAATCTTCAACTTCTGTTCTTCCTGCTTTTTCTCTGCTTCTTACTTGATTCTTGGTTCTTCTCTGGGCAGGATATGGAAATATTTATTGATAACTAGTCGCTTTGAAGTTCTCCTCTTAGTAACAGTTTGATAAATTGTTTGGGCGTGTCATTTTTTACTTTGTGGAAGTTTTCTTCAGTTTTGTGAATCAGCGTGCTGTTTAATAGCAGTAGTGTGACTTTTACACATATTTTTTTGCCAGTGGTGGCTTGCCCAAGTGGTCTTCTCGCCGGGCCGTTTTTTGCTCGCTCCGCTGAGTGGGGGCGTCCCAGGGTTTACGAGCGGTGAAAGTCCGGCGTTTGCTTGTCTGTCCCTTCACCGGTCGCTGTCCTTTCCCTTCTCTTGACGCTTCTGCCTTGTAGGAATCGTGTCTTGCTAATTACGTCCTTTTCTTTCTTGATACTTCTCTCATTGCAACTTGTGAGTCGTTGCAGCTGGTCCTTTCTGCAGTTTTTACAACGGTTCTTACAAAAAGTTTTACTTATATTCATGTAACATATGTCTAGTACCTACATTGTTTTACGCATTTTTAAAAAGCTTTACAAATTTTGGCGCCCTTTCCAAGTTATAATTCTAAGATATTTTGAGTGTTAACTTCTACAAGAATCCTCAAATTCGTTTTTTATTTTTGTGTAGTGTCGTGGTGTATAGAATTTTAGTATTTCATGCTGTTACACTATCTACGCTTTATCCCTTTACCTTAGTCTATGCTACTATTGGTGTAATTTTTGTTTTTCTTTTTATTGAAACTACTTTCTTTTTTCCACCTTCCTCTCTCTTCATTCTTCTTTCTCCTGACGATCTTATCTGCAACATAAACTTGAAATATTGTGCTAATTATTTACCAGTAATAAAATTAATCTTCAAACTTTTTGATATGGCTTACATGGTGAAGTCCTAAGGTTTTGCCTGTTTTTGGGTTCATTAGTTCCACAGCATTATCATGAGCAATTCAGCTAATTATGACAGGTCCTTTGTATGCAGCGTAAAACTTATGTATTTCGTGTTTCTGTTTGCTGGAGAGATGGTGTGTTTTTACAAATACTTTCTGGCCTACTGAGAATGTTCTTTTAATTGCTGTTCTATCTCCTCTTTCTTTTCTTTTAATGGCTGCTGTAACGTTCCCTGGCATTTTCACGTTATTAAACAACAAGAGTGTATTTGTACCATATACGCCGCTCTGGGCAAGTTGTATATATCGTAATTATTGAACAAAAATATTACTGAATGTGGTATAAAATACATTAGTTATTCTCATTATATTTTTTGTTGTAATATTTCTCTGTATTTAGGATAGGAATTTTTCTGTATTTATTATGTGATTGTAAAATGTGTCAGTATTTGCGGTATCAGAGATATAAAAATTTGCCAGAAGAGAATAATATCGTCAATTTACAAAGAAATGTTAATAGTCGGCAAACGCTATATAAGCACTAAGCATTATGTATTCTTTGGTCTTCTCTGTTCAGAAGTTATCGAGGTAGGACACTGTGAAGAAGCTTTTAACGAATGTGTAGACTTCTTTTGTCTCTGTCTGGACTTAGCCGCCATTAGAGGATGCGTTACGAATTAATGTGAGTTGAATTGTTGTTTGAGCTAAATATATCAGTATTTATCAGAAGTGTGAATTATTTATGTAAATTAGCTTGCCCACGTCATCTATAAAATTTCTTTAAGAATTTTTCAGCATTTTTTAGCGGTGTTGCTGGGCTGTGTCGCGACCAACAATCGCAGATCTGAAGAGGCGGCACATTTAAAAAATTATCAAACCCGTAAATCGGGAACAGATGCATAAAAATCAATAGTGAATTAAGAAATTGTTTTCCTTTTCAGTGATCCCGTGGCTGATAAAATTTGAATTAATTATACGTTTGCGCATTCGTAGGCGGATAGTTAATGTTAGTTAACATTGAAATTTAAACAGTTCGGTTCTTTAAAATAACTCAAATGCATAGTAAAGTAGGTTTGATCAGTGATAAAGATCGGCTTGGCAATAATTAAAACATTTTCCGCTGATAGAGATAATCTTGTGTTCTATGGCTAGTGCCGGGATAAAATTCAGTAAAAATATTTAACAAAAAAAACCACTGCATCTGGAAGGTGTATGCCAAGGCCGAATGATTTAAAGGACTCAATTCTCAACTAAATATTCTTAACCAGTTCATATGAGTTCACGTAAATATTTTTTCTTTAAATGTACGTAATTCTTAAGAAAGTAAAATTTTTTATTACCACACGAAAATAAGAGAGTGGTTCTACAACAAAGTTTGCACGAAAGAAAATTAACTTAAAAGCAAAAGATAAAATTTATTATTATTCTTTAACGAAAAATCAATCAATTCCATTCATATTCCGACAATTTCGTTAAACTGCCTTTCTGATGTTGGAGAGTGCTGTTGCTATGACTTGTTAGTGATGTCTACATAATACAATAGGAAATCTAACATTTTCTTTGGTTATGTTTGGGGGTTCAATATTTTTAAGTACAGTAACTGGAGGTAGTAGTGTAGTGCTATGTGGCATTTCATTTATTACTTCTTGAAAATCTTTAAGGTATATATCCCAGGTGTTGTGTCTTTTGCCTGCATGTAATCAGCATAAAGTGCCTATGTCTTTCATAGATCGTTCTGCAGGATTTACGCTAGGTTTGTACTTAGATATGTAGATAGGTTTTATTTTGTGTTGTTTTAACGTGTTCTGCCATTGCACTGATTTGTACTGTGGGCCATTATCCGAAATTATTCGTTCCACTCGACCTACTTGTATGAGAAAATCTTGTCTAAATGCTTTACTTATAGTAGGACCTGTTGCCCATTTTCATGGTGTCAAGGTAACATATTTAGAAGTAAGTTCCAAAGCGACAAATATGAAAATATATCCATTTTTTGTGCGTGGGAGGGGCCCCATCAAATCTGTTGCAGCTATTTGTTTTCATCTTTTAGGGATTATTGGAAACATAGGTGGTTTGGTTTGGGAAGTGTCGTGTTGAGCCCTCATACATTTTTTGCATTTGACTAATACTGTTCTAATTCGTCTTTCCATATTAGGAAAATGGCTTGCTTGTTTTATTTTTAAAAAGCATTTCTTTGGTCCAAAGTGGCCATTAATTAAATGTGTATACCATAGATACTTATTAATTAGTTCATCTGGGATATAAATTACCCATTCATTCGTTGCTACATTTCGTCTAAAAATAAAACCTTGTTTTTTACGAGATAGTGCTGTCGAACGTCTGAAAATCCTTACTTCTCCACTTGTGTTTGATTCCTAGTATTTCGGGAACCTTGTCGTGTTCTTTGCCTATGTTTTTCAATGCTGTCGTAATGTAGTTTTCGAAAGGTACTTGTTTCATATAGTACACTGTAAACTGGTCTTCTGCTGCTTCCAAACCTATGTTATTGGATGCACCCTGTGGACATCATGATAAGGCATCTGCTAATACATTCGCTGGTCCTGGTATGTGTGTAACAGTGAAGTCAAATTGTTGTAGTATTAACATCCATCTGGCTAACCTCCCATGAGTTAGTTTGGCGGATAACAGAAATTCTAATGCTTTGTGATCAGTGTATACTTTTGTTTTTTCTTCCGAGTAGGAAGTATCGAAAACGTTGGAAGCCCCATACAATGGCCAATGCTTCCAGCTCCGTGAGTGAATAGTTTTTCTCGCTTTTTGTGAGTACCCGACTGGCAAATGTAATTGTTCTATATGATTTTAGCCCTGCCTGTTCGTATTCTTGGAATAAAACAACTCCTAAACCTGTTTTCGCGCTATCAGTGACCATACAAAAATTTTGTGTTAGATCAGGACGTGCTAAAATCGGTGCTGTTGTTAGTGCGTTTTTCACTTTTAAAAATTCTTCATTGGCTTGTTGATCCCGTACCCATGGCATGTTTTTTCCAGTCAATGCACATAGGCGTGGTGTTGCGAGAGAGTCGATCCAAATAAATTTTTTATAGAATCCGGTGAGACCTAGAAATCCTCTGACAGTTCTCTTATTATATGGAGTACAGAATTCTTTGATTGCCGTTAGTTTTTCTGGGTCGGGCATTACCCCTTTCTCTGAAATTATGTGTCCTAGAAATTTGACCTCTCGCCTTCCAAATTTGGATTTTGTTATATTTACGGTGACCTCATGCTCTTTCATGACCTGTAAAAACTGATTTAATGTGTCGTTGTGATGTTCCCAAGAGGGTTCTGCTATAATCACATCATCAACATAACAAGTAATTTTTTGTAAAATTTCAGGACTGAGTGTAGTATTAAATCCCCTAATAAAGGCTGCTGATGATATGTTTAAACCAAATGGCAATCGTTTAAACTGGTAACATCTACCGAATACGATAAATGCTGTAAATTTTCTACATTCTGGGGCCAATTCTATTTGCCAGAAACTACTCCGTAAATCAATTGATGAAAATATCTTAGCACCATGGAAATTTTGTATCAATTCCTCTAATTTTTCTGGGCGATCTGTCTCAGTGATTACGATTGTGTTGATCTGTCTGGAATCAAGCACTAACCTGATGCTCCCATCTCGTTTTTGTACAATATGGAGCGGGCTGTTATATGTAGAGGTAGCTGGTACAATAATATCATCATCTAACAGTTTAGATATCTCCTGGAATACTTTATTCCTTTAGCTTAATGGGATTGTATAAGGTGGCACTCTAAATGGTTTGTGCTGTTTTACTTCAGACTTGTACTGAAAGTGTTTAATACTGCCAGTCTTAGGTAAAAATACCTCAGCTTTATCTCGTAAAATACCCTCTAATTCTCTTTTACTGTGTTCCGAAATACCTTCAACTTCTTGCAATTTTTCGTCGATTTCTTTATGGACTTCTAACATGAGTTGAGGCGATTCCTCGTTTTGTTCATACCATTCTAATTCTTCATCCTCTTTATCTCGCATCATTCTTAATTGTTTGTTTATAACTGGTATTTCTTCTAATTTTAGCTTTTGCTCAAAGAGAAGTGTGACATTCCCGAATGTTACGCTACCTTTCCCCATATCTATTATCGCTCGTCTCTCATTTAAAAAATCTGCACCTATAATCAAATCTACAGTTAGTTTAGGTATAATCACGAAGTTGGCTTCGATCTTTTGACCTTGGCACGAAAGAGTTAACCTTGTTTGTCTCGTAACTTCCGCAGCATTGTTTCTAATAGGACCTCTTACTTTAATCTTACGTGTTTTCAGAACTGGCAATTCCTCATTGGTATTACATTGCATGAATAAATTTTCTGAGATCGCGGTCAGTTCACTTCCGCTATCAATTACAATATTGACTGGGATATGCTTTACCATGGCCTTCACAATTGGTTGAATTTGAAAGGGTTGGTTCTGTTCTTCTTCTTCTTGCATCAACGAATCCTCCACTGAATCATACATGAGTCTTTTCAGGAATTTCCCTTGTGAATTCGAACTTTGTGTAGGATAAGCTTCGACTGCTACTTCTCTCTCTTTTATTTCCTCTTCTCTATTTCCTCCTTCATTTACGCTTTCTTCAAAATCCTCTACTTTTTCCTCATCCTCGTCTATCTTCTCCTTCTTCGTCGCTACTTCCACATAATCGCATCTAAATGCTCTAATTATCGCTTCATAACTTCCTTCATTATATACGTTGGGTTGTGTGCCCACTCGTCACTTATTTTCAACTTCTGTCGACTGCGCATTATCCTCATTGAATTCGCTTTCCCTGGTATCCATCTCAAATAGCTCTGCAATACTCACTACTTCGTCCTTCCCTCCTACATTCGTTGTGCATGCCTCTGGTAATTCGTCTTCCTCCGCAGTATTCTCCCAATTAATTTCGTCCCAACACGATATTGTTATTTTCCTGTCTTCGTTTTCACCTGGTCCCTGTGGATTTGTTTCTTCCTTCTTCTCTTCTCGTGATAAGATTTTTACTTCTCTGTTCAAGGTGCTGCAATTGTCCTGGGTCGGTGCGTCATTCCCTTTGGCATGGGCGCTTAGCTGTCAATTCGAACGTTTCTTGGGGTTTGGTGTTCTTACCTCCACCTCTTCTATCTGTATTCTCTTTTCTTCCTCCGCTTGTTGATATTGGTTTCTTTGTTGATAATTTGTCGGTCTATTGGCGCTCCAATACCCGTTCCGGTTATCGTTATTCCCTCTGTAAAAGTTGTTGCCGTTCCTGGGTGAATTATAGTTATTGCCATATTCTCTTCTAAATCCATAACCGGTTCTTTGTTGAAATATACTGTCGTTTCTTGGCGCGACGTTATCACGTGGTTCTTAATTATTGTTTCTTTGTACTGTGTCTTGTGGATTCCACTGCTTTTTACTTTCGTTTTCACGTGCGCTTCGTCTTTTTCTTGCGTCATCTTCCGAAAATACGAACTCTAGTTCCCTTAGAATACCTTTAAATGCTTCGACGTCATTCTCTCCGCGTCCTACTAATGATTGCTGGTATTTCAATGGTAGCTTTATCTCGCATAATTTAATCAACTCTCCGTCACTGTATGGTACATCTAAGCATTGATTTTTCTTTGCTATTACTTCGAAGAATTTCACGGGACTCTTCTCTCCTGAATTTTCAAAATATGGGTTCCGTAATAATTCGTACTTCACTCTGTTCTGTGCTTCGCTGGACCAATATCGTGAGAGAAACTTCTCTCTGAAATCTTCGTACGATCGGCATAGCGCTGCAACATTCTGCATGGTTTCTGCGACTGTTCCTGACATGTGTGCACATATAAAGTCTAATTTGTGTGCTTGCGTCCAGTGTTCTGGTAATCCTAGTCGGAATTGATCAGTAAAAGTTCGTGGATGTAATGAGTTTCCTTCTCGAAAGTGTTGAAATTTTCTGACTGTGAGGAAATGATCGTTGTCGTACTTCGTCATAGTTCCATATGAAATTCGCGATTCTTCGCCACTTTTGTTTCTGATCATTTCTCCCGTCGTTCTTTCCGGTTGTGGTAGATCCATTGGATATTGTGCACTGTAACTTTCGCGTACCGTAGCATAGTATCGTTGGAGTGGTACGCAATAATTTTCTTCCATCGGTTGTGAACGTGGGTCCTCCCCTGAGCATGGATGTGAGTGTTGTTCTTAGCATAAGCTAGATTAACTTAATTTAAATTGTGTGTAAGTCTAGGGACCAATGACCTCAGTAGTTTGGTTCCTTAGGAGTTCACAGACATTTTTTTCTTGTGTTCCTTGAATGTAAGAGATTTTATCCGTCGCAGTCCATACCAAAATACGCTCCTGATTAGTATTCATAATAATTCGAGGCATGTCTTCAAAGTATAACTACACTACTGGCCATTAAAATTGCTACACCAAGAAGACATGCAGATGATAAACGGGTATTCATTGGACAAATATATTATACTAGAACTGACATGTGATTACATTTTCACGCAATCTGGGTGCATAGATCCCTGAGAAATTAGTACCCAGAACAACCAACTCTGGCCGTAATAACGGCCTCGATATGCCTGGGCATTGAGTCAAACAGAGCTTGGATGGCGCGTACAGGTACAGCTGCCCATGCAGCTTCAACACTATACCACAGTTCATCATGTGTGGTGGCTGGCGTATTGTGACGAGCCAGCTGCTCGGCCACCATTGACCAAACGTTTTCAGTTGGTAAGAGATCTGGAGAATGTGCTGGCCAGGGCAGCAGTGGAACATTTTCTGTATCCAGAAAGGCCCGTACAGGACCTGCAACATGCGGTCGTGCGTTATCCTGCTGTAATGTAGGGTTTCGCAGTGATCGTATGAAGGGTGGAGCCACGGGTCGTAACACATCTGAAATGTAACGTCCACTGTTCAAGGTGCCGTCAATGCGAACAAGAGGTGACCCAGACGTGTAACCAATGGAACCCCATACCATCAGGCCGGGTGATACGCCAGTATGGCGATACGAATACACGCTTCCAATGTGCGTTAACCGCGATGTTGCCAAACACGGATGCAATCATCATGATGCTGTAAACAGAACCTGCATTCATCCGACAAAATGACGTTTTGCCATTCGTGCATCCAGGTTCGTCGTTGAGTACACCATCGCAGGCGCTCCTGTCTGTGATGCAGCGTCAAGGGTAACCACAGCCATGGTCTCCGAGCTGATAGTCCATGCTGCTGCAAACGCCGTCGAACTGTTCGTGCAGATGGTTGTTGTCTTGCAAACGTCCCCATCTGTTGACTCAGGGATCGAGACATGGCTGCACGATCCGTTACAGCCATGCGGATAAGATGCCTGTCATCACGACTGCTAGTGATACGAGGCCGTTGGGATCCAGCACGGCGTTCCGTATTACCCTCCTGAACCCAACGATTCCATATTCTGCTAATAGTCATTGGATGTTGACCAACGCGAGCAGCAATGTCGCGATACGATAAACGGCAATCGCGATAGGCTACAATCCGACCTTTATCAAAGTGGGAAACGTGATGGTACGCATTGCTCCTCCTTACACTAGGCATTACTTCAACGTTTCACCAGGCAACGCCGATCAACTGCTGTTTGTGTATGAGAAATCGGTTGGAAACTCCTCATGTCAGCCAACCTTGTGTAAATGCTCTGATAAGCTAATGATTTGCATATCACAGCATCTTCTTCCTGTCGGTTAAATTTCGCGTCTATAGCACATCTTCGTGGTGCAGCAATTTTAATGGCCAGTAGTGTAGTTATGGAGGTATACATGCATTAAATGTCTTTACTTGTATTCTATCCTGTCCACTGGGTGGTGTATAAAACATCCTACATCTTCTGAACCATTCAAATCCAAGGTTGATGCTGAGAAACATGTTTTAACGGTTGATGCAATGCCTACATTATGTGTATGATCATTCCAACCCCGTTAAGTTCATAATGTATCTCCTAAAACAGGAATGCTAAAGTATTACATGTAAGCTTCGATCCTACGGTAAGAGAACTATCTTTATTCCTAAATACTCCACTCAAGAAGTATTCTTGGCACATAATTCGCTCATCATATACATATACTACTGGGACAGTTATACTGAGCGACGTCATTGTAGGGTTTCAGGAGTACTTGCGGCGGGACGAGTTAAAAAAATTGCTCGTCGTACTGTTCTAAATAAACGTCCACCTACCTCAGTACGGCTTCTGCTCGATGTCCCTTCACTCTGAAAGCGTAGATACTTACTAGACGGCAAAAAAAGCAGCATTTGATGAAAACGCCGCCTAATATCTGTCCTGAAAAGTCCGCATGAATTCTAGTAGTATTTCAGTTCCTTCAATCTCACATATATCAAGATTTCGGGTGGTGATATGGTGCATTTGACTGAAATGAACGTCCTACAATTTTCAGTCTAGTGAAGTTTATTGCTGGATAACAAGAGTTCATGCGCTACCAAGTCCGCATTTAGTGAAAAACTATTCTATCATCCTTAATGTTCAGTCAAACAACAACCTTCACCTGCAAAGCAGCCAGAATTTTACACAAGTCCGACCCGATTGAAAACGCGATCTCACAGTCACATATCCGCTACTATAAATAAGGTTTACATTCGATCCTTTTCAGTGGGTTTCGTTAAAAGAAACTGCTCGCCAAATACTCCATAAACTCCAGAATGAGATTTTCACTCTGCAGCGGAGTGTGCGCTGATATGAAACTTCCTGGCAGATTAAAACTGTGTGCCCGACCGAGACTCGAACTCGGGACCTTTGCCTTTTGCGGTCAAGTGCTCTACCATCTGAGCTACCGAAGCACGACTCACGCCCGGTACTCACAGCTTTACTTCTGTCAGTACCTCGTCTCCTACCTTCCAAACTTTACAGAAGCTCTCCTGCGAACCTTGCAGAACTAGCACTCCTGAAAGAAAGGATATTGCGGAGACATGGCTTAGCCACAGCCTGGGGGATGTTTCCAGAATGAGATTTTCACTCTGCAGCGGAGTGTGCGCTCATATGAAACTTCCTGGCAGATTAAAACTGTGTGTCCGACCGAGACTCGAATTCGGGACCTTTGCCTTTCGCGGGCAAGTGCTCTACCATCTGAGCTACCGAAGCACGACTCACGCCCGGTACTCACAGCTTGGAAGGTAGGAGACGAGGTACTGACAGAAGTAAAGCTGTGAGTACCGGGCGTGAGTCGTGCTTCGGTAGCTCAGATGGTAGAGAACTTGCCCGCGAAAGGCAAAGGTCCCGAGTTCGAGTATCGGTCGGGCACACAGTTTTAATCTGCCAGGAAGTTTCACTCCATAAACTATTACAGAATACGCCACATGGAATGTTCACAAAGGTCGAAAGTTCACACTCTCGTAACTTCCCAACAAAACAATCCAAAAACTCCAAAATTTCATCAAACTGTCCGCAATTGCAACGTCTTTCATTACGACTCGTTTTAAATGCGTGGCACGCAATAATTCTTCATCTTACACATAATGAACACTGAGAAATTTAACATTACCTTTGCGCATCCGAAGCTGGCGAGCGACTCTCTCGAGACTCTCTCAGTTACAGCATATCTAACTACACTCCTGGAAATGGAAAAAAGAACACATTGACACCGGTGTGTCAGACCCACCATACTTGCTCCGGACACTGCGAGAGGGCTGTACAAGCAATGATCACACGCACGGCACAGCGGACACACCAGGAACCGCGGTGTTGGCCGTCGAATGGCGCTAGCTGCGCAGCATTTGTGCACCGCCGCCGTCAGTGTCAGCCAGTTTGCCGTGGCATACGGAGCTCCATCGCAGTCTTTAACACTGGTAGCATGCCGCGACAGCGTGGACGTGAACCGTATGTGCAGTTGACGGACTTTGAGCGAGGGCGTATAGTGGGCATGCGGGAGGCCGGGTGGACGTACCGCCGAATTGCTCAACACGTGGGGCGTGAGGTCTCCACAGTACATCGATGTTGTCGCCAGTGGTCGGCGGAAGGTGCACGTGCCCGTCGACCTGGGACCGGACCGCAGCGACGCACGGATGCACGCCAAGACCGTAGGATCCTACGCAGTGCCGTAGGGGACCGCACCGCCACTTCCCAGCAAATTAGGGACACTGTTGCTCCTGGGGTATCGGCGAGGACCATTCGCAACCGTCTCCATGAATCTGGGCTACGGTCCCGCACACCGTTAGGCCGTCTTCCGCTCACGCCCCAACATCGTGCAGCCCGCCTCCTGTGGTGTCGCGACAGGCGTGAATGGAGGGACGAATGGAGACGTGTCGTCTTCAGCGATGAGAGTCGCTTCTGCCTTGGTGCCAATGATGGTCGTATGCGTGTTTGGCGCCGTGCAGGTGAGCGCCACAATCAGGACTGCATACGACCGAGGCACACAGGGCCAACACCCGGCATCATGGTGTGGGGAGCGATCTCACACACTGGCCGTACACCACTGGTGATCGTCGAGGGGACTCTGAATAGTGCACGGTACATCCAAACCGTCATCGAACCCATCGTTCTACCATTCCTAGACCGGCAAGGGAACTTGCTGTTTCAACAGGACAATGCACGTCCGCATGTACCCCGTGCCACCCAACGTGCTCTAGAAGGTGTAAGTCAACTACCCTGGCCAGCAAGATCTCCGGATCTGTCCCCCATTGAGCATGTTTGGGACTGGATGAAGCGTCGTCTCACGCGGTCTGCACGTCCAGCACGAACGCTGGTCCAACGGAGGCGCCAGGTGGAAATGGCATGGCAAGCCGTTCCACAGGACTACATCCAGCATCTCTACGATCGTCTCCATGGGAGAATAGCAGCCTGCATTGCTGCGAAAGGTGAATATACACTGTACTAGTGCCGACATTGTGCATGCTCTGTTGCCTGTGTCTATGTGCCTGTGGTTCTGTCAGTGTGATCATGTGATGTATCTGACCCCAGGAATGTGTCAATAAAGTTTCCCCTTCCTGGGACAATGAATTCACGGTGTTCTTATTTCAATTTCCAGGAGTGTAGTTGTGGGCTGGAACTACTTAATTCTGATCAGTCTGGTGGACCAATAAGAATGATCCTTCGAGATCATTCTGGCGGAAAAACTCGCCTAACCCAATCACTGCTCAGAAACATATTTGCATCTCCCAAAATGCAGACACTAACACAATGTTTAATATAACAAAACGAAAATAAAATTAATCTTGAAAATACTTGAGAAAAGGAATGCAGTTTAAACTGATATTCTGGCCGCCTTCTTACAAAAACAATCCATCTAGACATACGTCATCGGCAATGTGAGTAAAAAACATCTTTCCCACTTTCCAATTACGTAATGTTGTGCATAATATAATTCGGAATTTTTTCGTATGTCCCACATACACACTCTCAATAATTCTCATTTATTCACACAACAACATAATAAACAGATACTAATTTTTGCTCAACTTTTTACTGCGATATGAAGAATAATGAAAGTTTTGAAAATAAAAATCCAATCTTATTGATTTGATATATTGAGAACTGTGTGAATGATTTCAGTGGTAACAAAAGACAAACTGTAATCGTTCCTAACTGAATTTTTTACCCTGCATGTCGGTTTGGTGGGTTTTAGGTAATTTTCTGAATCTCCGAAACTATTATATTTACAGCTTTGAAATTTGGAGGAGATCTTCTGAATAACAAAAAATAACATACGAAGTTTGAAAATAACAGGTTAACATTCAATATGTCTTATTTAGATTCGTAGGGGGTATGAATATATGGTCGTTCTAAGTGACACAGAAGCCTGTTCTCACGCTGGCTAGTAGCAACAGATGTGCTATGACTCATGGGTAAGACACAAGTTTGCAGCCTCCTGTACGTTCACCAGGCTCCATGTCTAGGTATCTTACTGCAATAAACGTTGTCCCGTAATAACTTGCGACGCCACATACTGATTTAAAAAACCCGTTCGCATGAGTTACCACGTTGCAGTTCTGCTGTAAAGTAGTGTGCTGTGGGTTGTGTCCGCTGGTTTTATACCTTACGCCCATCCTGTCTTTGATGAAGTCGCACAGTTATTTCTTCACACAGAGGTCAACAAACTGATTATTCTCGTCCGTAATACGTCCGTAATATGCAGCTCCAGATTGTCCATTGTCCGAACTGTCACTGGAAGGTATATAGTATTGGCAGGAGTCTCACCAATCTTACAACCCAATACCACTGACGGGAACACTCCATAAACTGTGTGAATCAATTTATCGTACAGATAGGAGTTCGTTGCAATGTTTCAGTCGACACAAATTGTACTGACGGGGAGAATATTCACAGTCTGATCAGATCTGTAAAATTTATTAGAATCATTCTTCAAAATCTGTCCTTTTGTGAAACCCAGTAATCATCCTACTGAATCATTCTGGGTAAAGTCAGTCGTTACATTCACCACCCTTATTACGGATTTAGGTGTATTGATGTTTGCACGTAGCTCGATCCCTTTTCTATAGTGTTTTCGTTCAAATCGTCAGTATCGTAAGCAGAAGGGCCAATTTCCACAATTTCTTTTTTACCATTATTTCCATATGCAGCTTGTTGCTACCTTATGTGATATCTGGGATGCTGTTCTACGTCTCCATCCCAATCAGCGCAGTACTCTAATCTCCAATGGTTAAAAACATGGTTCAAATGGCTCTGAGCATTATGGGACTTAACTTCTGAGGTCATCAGTCCCCTAGAACTTACAACTACTTGAACCTAACTAACCTATAGACAGCACACACATCCATGCTGGAGGCAGGATTCGAACCTGCGACCGTAGCGGTCGCGTGGTTACAGACTGTAGCGCCTAGAACCACTCTGTCACCCCGGCCGGCTCCATTGGTTAAATCAATACGTGGGAGGTAATTCACACATAATTCTGACAGTCATTCAAGTCCGACTATATCACACTGCGTTTGAATCTCAAATGGTGTATGGATGCTTTATGTATCTTCTTATATATCCCTCTCCATAAACATTAGGAGGAATATGATACATAGATGACCACACAGGTATATTTCAAAATCGTAGAACACATGTCTCCTGCTGGTGAAGTATCGTTGTAATTCTTCTGGAGGTTGTAGGACACCAAATGAGCTGGGGTACTAGACGTTCTTGGAATTTTTTTCAACATACGCTACACAATAGGTTCCAGGTCCTTCAGCAACATCTAATTTAACACTTTCACATTCTCTAGATTTCCACATAGTCTTCGGTAATGTACCCAAATAAACACACTGCGTAATCTTGGAAACTTGAATTTGTTCTAACAAACTTAAATAGATCTCATTTTGTAAGCGCTCTATCTGGCTGGACGGGTAAGGGGCTTTTCTTTTATGAGGAGACCCAGTCCTTTCTTACGAAGGTATAGTCCTTTCCAAATGGCTGCTGTTTCCATCATGTGGCTATGTCTTCGTGCTTTCTCTAGTCGATTCTGGGAGTTCTGTGCTTTCTTGACTCTCCTGGCAATAGCAGCACCGCCAGCAAGTGAACTCACTGCTGGTAGATCTAAGAGGGTGGGATGAGCAACATTCTACCTTATGTCTTGGGTATTGGCATAGCTCGGATGCTTTAACCGCTCATTTATGCTTCAGAGTATTTTTAGTTGCATACATCGCTATTAGGATAAAGTTTTTTAAACACCTCTTCTTCTTTTTCTTCTTCTTTTTCTTCATTCTCATCGTCTTCTTCTTCCTTAGTGTATGACGTGCTAAGTTCATAACTCGCTTGAAATTCGTGCTCAAACTGAACTTAATTTCAGCACATATGGTTTTTTTCAACTTCAAATTCTACACTACGCCGTCCTATACCAATACCCTTCTTGCACATATTTCCTTGGTTTTATCAGCTAAAATTCGGTATGCAGTGTGACGTCCAGGGACATCTTTATTTGCTGCATCTGCAACGTTGTGTTCCAAACATGCCTTATCGAGCAGATTAATCCCCTTATTATGCCCATTAATCGTTTTTCAGGCTTTGTTCCTGGTCTGCAGTAGTGATATCACATAATGTGTAATTCAATTGGCCGTTTGTTTAATGTGTCTCTTATCACACCTGTTATACTGCTGTTATGTTTGTCGTCTGGGGTCCCATTATACAACAAATCATTTACATCACCCAATTGTTTTGTGTTGCAGAAAACCTAAACTTTTAACTAGTTCTCTATTCCTTCGACGTTTTATGGCATGTTCTATGAGAAACACATGTGTTTGTGACCTCTTCTGCATTTCCTCTGCGTAAAAGCACCTTGCAATTTCGGTATCACTGCTGCTCTGGGATTTATGCTCTGCACTTTGGAACTGTTTTTAAGTATCTCACTCGACCAGTTTGGTACATATGACTTCTCAGATCCTGTCTTGTGTTTCAAAATACGTACTAAATCACCTACCTTAAATGTTTATTTGCGTGAATCAACCATTTTAACACGGTATCTGGGAGTCCATTATCATGAGCATCGACTGGTCTCGCTTTTATTGTGTGATGTTAGTATGGATCCATCATTTTAATACTGTGTCTAGCAGTCCGTTACCATGAACATCGATTGGTCTCACTTTTGTTGTGTGATGGGTGGTTCGATTATAATGTGCACTTATTTGTGAGGGGATATGTATCTGTTTGCATGAACCGTGAACATTAAAGTGCATCTACATTTGAGCTTTCACCGGTCTTTTCAGATGTTCCACAATACTTCTCCTCTGGGGTTGGTGAAGGTTGAGTAGCGGTGTATTCCATACAACTCCAGCACGGTCTTGCAATGTCTACTGTAAACTTTACGCTGTCAACTGTTTGAAGGTTGTCAGAGCAGCGACTCATACCCATCTTGAGCAATTGCTGAGACACTTGTACAAAATCTTTTCCTGTTTTCGTTTTCATAGTTAGAGCCCAGGCAAATTTAGCGTATGTATGAGCTATACATAAAATATATTTGAAACTGTCATTCGCATGTGAATATTCCCTCATATCTACAAGATCTGCTTCCCATAAGTCATCCAAACCCATGAGTACAACTTGTTTATGGGGCTATGTGTTGTGTGCTGGTATGTGTAGTTCTCGAACTACTGTCTCGATACTTATTCAACTATATGGGCTGATTTACCAGTGGGAGCTAATGCCATGAGCAGTCATACCCAGTCTTTAAGCTCGTTGGGATCGATATAATATATGCACTACTGGAATCATTTTCCCTTTTTTATGCTGAGTAACAATATCATCACCGTTGTTACATATAGCATCTAATATTGGCTTTTTAATGGTTTTACATTTCTCACGGCTGTGGCCTTTTGGTGATTCATTTGCTTTGCTATGTATGCCTGTCAATTGTAATAATTCACCACACGTTTCTAGATCTTTCAGTGAATAATTTATGGTTTTTGAGGGTCTCAGGAAACTAAAGTACAGTAGACCCAGTTTTCTTTAAAAGTTCCTATCACAAATCTATATTGTGTTATCTGTTAAACTTGTAGGCTGCGTGCCCAGCATGTAAGGTTTTACCATGCTGATTCTGTATATTCTGTCTATCCTAGTATCATTGTGACAGTGAAATCAACAATGGCGTCGTCATCATCACGTAATTTTGCTGAGAGCTTCCTAAGAGATTCGAACAGACTTAAAGGTTTCTCTTAACCTTAACAGCCAAAATATCTCTCAGACAGCCTTCCATACCTCAATGACTTTACATTTACTCGATATCTACATCTACATGATTACTCTGCAATTCACATTTAAGTGCTTGGCAGAGGGTTTATCGAACCACAATCATACTATCTCTCTACCATTCCACTCCCGAACAGCGCGCGGGAAAAACGAACACCTAAACCTTTCTGTTCGAGCTCTGATTTCTCTTATTTCATTTTGATGATCATTCCTACCAATGTAGGTTGGGCTCAACAAAATATTTTCGCATCCGGAAGAGAAAGTTGGTGACTGAAATTTCGTAAATACACTCCTGGAAATTGAAATAAGAACACCGTGAATTCATTGTCCCAGGAAGGGGAAACTTTATTGACACATTCCTGGGGTCAGATACATCACATGATCACACTGACAGAACCACAGGCACATAGACACAGGCAACAGAGCATGCACAATGTCGGCACTAGTACAGTGTATATCCACCTTTCGCAGCAATGCAGGCTGCTATTCTCCCATGGAGACGATCGTAGAGATGCTGGATGTAGTCCTGTGGAACGGCTTGCCATGCCATTTCCACCTGGCGCCTCCGTTGGACCAGCGTTCGTGCTGGACGTGCAGACCGCGTGAGACGACGCTTCATCCAGTCCCAAACATGCTCAATGGGGGACAGATCCGGAGATCTTGCTGGCCAGGGTAGTTGACTTACACCTTCTAGAGCACGTTGGGTGGCACGGGATACATGCGGACGTGCATTGTCCTGTTGGAACAGCAAGTTCCCTTGCCGGTCTAGGAATGGTAGAACGATGGGTTCGATGACGGTTTGGATGTACCGTGCACTATTCAGTGTCCCCTCGACGATCACCAGTGGTGTACGGCCAGTGTAGGAGATCGCTCCCCACACCATGATGCCGGGTGTTGGCCCTGTGTGCCTCGGCCGTATGCAGTCCTGATTGTGGCGCTCACCTGCACGGCGCCAAACACGCATACGACCATCATTGGCACCAAGGCAGAAGCGACTCTCATCGCTGAAGACGACACGTCTCCATTCGTCCCTCCATTCACGCCTGTCGCGACACCACTGGAGGCGGGCTGCACGATGTTGGGGCGTGAGCGGAAGACGGCCTAACGGTGTGCGGGACCGTAGCCCAGCTTCATGGAGACGGTTGCGAATGGTCCTCGCCGATACCCCAGGAGCAACAGTGTCCCTAATTTGCTGGGAAGTGGCGGTGCGGTCCCCTACGGCACTGCGTAGGATCCTACGGTCTTGGCGTGCATCCGTGCGTCGCTGCGGTCCGGTCCCAGGTCGACGGGCACGTGCACCTTCCGCCGACCACTGGCGACAACATCGATGTACTGTGGAGACCTCACGCCCCACGTGTTGAGCAATTCGGCGGTACGTCCACCCGGCCTCCCGCATGCCCACTATACGCCCTCGCTCAAGGTCCGTCAACTGCACATACGGTTCACGTCCACGCTGTCGCGGCATGCTACCAGTGTTAAAGATTGCGATGGAGCTCCGTATGCCACGGCAAACTGGCTGACACTGACGGCGGCGGTGCACAAATGCTGCGCAGCTAGCGCCATTCGACGGCCAACACCGCGGTTCCTGGTGTGTCCGCTGTGCCGTGCGTGTGAATATTGCTTGTACAGCCCTCTCGCAGTGTCCGGAGCAAGTATGGTGGGTCTGACACACCGGTGTCAATGTGTTCTTTTTTCCATTTCCAGGAGTGTAGATCTCGCCGCGACGAGAAACGTCTTTGCTGCAATGACTTCCATCCCAACTCACGTATCATATCTGCCACACTCTCTCCCCTATTACGTGATAATACAAAACGAGCTGCCCTTTTTTGCACCCTTTCGATGTCCTCCGTCAATCCCACCTGGTAAGGATCCCACACCGCGCAGCAATATTCTAACAGAGGACGAACGGGTGTAGTGTAAGCTGTCTCTTTAGTGGACTTGTTGCATCTTCTAAGTGTCCTGCCAATGAAACGCAACCTTTGGTTCGCCTTCCCCACAATATTATCTATGTGGTCTTTCCAACTGAAGTTGTTCCTAATTTTAACACCCAGGTACTTAGTTGAATTGGCAGCCTTGAGAATTGTACTATTTATCGAGTAATCGAATTTCAACGGATTTCTTTTGGAACTCATGTGGATCACCTCACACTTTTAGTTATTTAGCGTCAACTGCCACCTGTCACACCATACAGCAATCTTTTCTAAATCTCTTTGCAACTGATACTGGTCTTCGGATGACCTTACTAGACGGTAAATTACAGCATCATCTGCGAACAATCTAAGAGAACTGCTCAGATTGTCACCCAGGTCATTTATATAGATCAGGAACAGCAGAGGTCCCAGAACGCTTCCCTGAGGAACACCTGATATCACTTCAGTATTACTCGATGATTTGCCGTCTATTACTACGAACTGCGACCTTCCTGACAGGAAATCACGAATCCAGTCGCACAACTGAGACGATACCCCATAGGCCCGCAGCTTGATTAGAAGTTGCTTGACGGTGTCAAAAGCTTTCCGGTAATCTACAAATAAGGAATCAACTTGAGATCCCCTGTCGATAGCGGCCATTACTTCGTGCGGATAAACAGCTAGCTGCGTTGCACAAGAATGATGTTTTCTGAAACCATGCTGATTACGTATCAATAGATCTTTCCCTTCGAGGTGATTCATAATGTTTAAATACAGTATATGCTCCAAAACTCTACTGCAAACCGACGTCAATGATATAGATGTGTAGTTCGATGGATTACTCCTACTACCCTTCTTAAACACTGGTGCGACCTGCGCAATTTTCCAATCTGTAGGTACAGATCTATCGGTGAGCGAGCGGTTGTATCTGATTGCTAAGTAGGGAGCTATTGTATCAGGGTAATCTGAAAGGAACCTAATCGGTATACAATCTGGACCTGAAGACTTGCCCGTCTCAAGCGATTTGAGTTGCTTCGCAACCCCTAAGGTATCTACTTCTAAGAAAGTCATGCTAGCAGCTGTTCGTGTTTCAAATTCTGGAATATTCCATTCGTCTTCCCTGGTGAAGGAATTTCGGAAAACTGCGTTCAATAACTCCGCTTTAGCGGCACAGTCGTCGGTAACAGTACCATCGGCACTGCGCAGCGAAGGTATTGACTGCGTCTTGCCGCTTGTGTGCTTTACATACGACCAGAATTTCTTCGGATTTTCTACCAAATTTCGAGATAATGTTTCGTTGTGGAACCTATTAAAGGCATCTCCCATTGAAGTCCATGCCAAATTTCGCGCGTCTGTAAATTTTAGCCAATCTTCGGGATTTCGCGTTCTTCTGAACTTCGCATGCTTTTTCCGTTGCCTCTGCAACAGCGTTCGGACCTGTTTTGTGTACTATGGGGGATCAGTTCCATTTCTTACCAATTTATGAGGTATGAATCTCTCAATTCCTGTTTGCCACTATATCTTTGAATTTGAGCCACATCTCCTCTACATTTGCATAGTCAGTCATATACTAAGCAGAGTTCTGTGTTGGATACACCTTACATACAGTCTTTTCAAGTGCATCGACCTTCAGACTTAAGTCGTTTATTTTCAATTACATTGATCTTATCATTTAATGTACTGATCAGTCTCTTAAAAGTCTGACAATACTTCAGGAGTTACCTGAATACATCCCCAAATTTACATCTGAGAGTGCAAGTGAAAGTTCTGTCTATGTATACCTATCCTCTCAGACTGAATGGTCGACATGAATGCAAACTCAACCATGGTGTAGTGTATAATGATTTAGTCACCCCTTTTCATAGCTGTATAAATAGAAACTCTTGTAAGTTTCGTCTACATGTACCACAATTCAGTTTTCTTGTTTTATTAATATAAAAAAACCCATACTGCATAGCAAATTTCAGCAGCGTTCACGTATCTCTACAGATTCATCGAATGTTCCTCCATGTCATCAGTAAATGTTCTCCAAGTTCAAACTGTCCTGAAGGCTATAATGTGTGCATTATCCCTTGTCAACTGTTTTGCTATTTTTGAATACGTCTGACTCAAATAAAATACGCGAATGCCTATATCCCCAAAACAGAAATCTAACTTGATCTTGATATTCCATGGAAACATTGTGGAATATGAACACAGTGTTTGGCTTTACTTTTTCCAGTGGAGGAATATCACTGCTTTCACTGAATGTTGTGCATTTCACATCTTGCAATAACTCCTGTAATAGCTGGTATTTGATCTGAAACAACATATGCATACATCTTCAAGGTGGACTCCATCTGTACATGTTAGCAATAACATGCGAATATATGTATTTCTGCAGTTGGATGGAACAAAACTGTCGCTCATATATTACCAGGAAGGAGTATGCTGTTCTTCTTTTTCTTCTCGTCTTCCACACCATCAAAGGATGAGTAGCTTACACTGAAGTCCCTGTGATAAGAATGCTTCACCCTCTCTTCCATGATACCAGCTACATCAGGTACTGGTGTGCAATGGGCTTTTACAGAAAAAACACTTGTAATAATAATAATATATGTTGGCAGTACAGCACAATCACCTTTGTAAATGAGCCAACAATGGCTACACTATAATGAGAGGACTAAGAAATAACACACAATTTGCGATTATACACACACACACACTGTTTCTTGTATGCCCTAAATTCTGCGTGTATATTTCTCAAACTGATGGAAGCATCTGAAAACTTGGTACTCCATCTGTAAATTTAACTTGGATGGACACCATATTATCAGATTCGACTTTGGCACTGCATTGATACATGAACTAAAACACTGTTCTAAATCATCTACATGTACACTATACATGTGGAGATAGTTCACATTGTCATTGTACACAGCTTGAATACACAGTAGCCATTGCTCCAGTCTCTCTAACACGAGACATACCACCATCTTGAATCCAAATAAGTTCACTGCAGTGGGGTGCTGTAAGTAAATCAATCACTCTCCAGATTTCACACTGACTGATGTGTCATCATATACTGATGTGACAGCATCAGGACAGAACAGGAAATGTCTTGGGGAAGACAGAGATGGTTTATATTCCATAATTATCTGAGCACTGATGAAGGGTATGGCATGGCAAAGTTCTTCCCATTCGAGCTCAGTAAACGCTCTTCATTGCATTTTCAGTCTCCATCACCACACGCAAATCACTGTCCTCTGCTTCATAATGACATTCTGATGATCTGATCCACTAACAGTTAAATTATATGTGGAAGTGAATAGTAGTAGTGGATAGGGAGCAACTGGCATCTTCTCATCAACTACATCCACACTCTGCCCTTGCAGTATCACTGGAATCACAATTCAGTGGTTGGTGCGTATGTTGGAGCGCAGTACTGACCTGCACCATGCTGTTTGAAACCTCCTCCTCAGTGACGGGCTGTCTACATCGATGAGTGGCACAGACAATACCAGCTCCTTGTCTTGCTCTATTATGCAGACCTGGTGTGCTACAGGGCCCCATGTCCTAGCTGCCCTTGCAGGTTCCAACACAGTGTAGGTCACCTCTGCACGTCCAGACATGCTGGAGGTATCTTCAGTTGTTGAACAAACAAGAAAAAGAATCATTATGTATGGGACAAATAAATATAGTCAGAAAAAGAATAAGGAGCAATAACAAAGGCATATAATGAGTAATTACTCTTCGACTTCTTCCTGTACTGCTGGGAGGCAATGGACAATCTTCGCTGCTGCAGCTGTTGACATCTCGACATCTCATGATCCTTCCACTGACTGAGACTGGTGGATTACGTCACTCCTGATATCATGATCATGTGATACGATGCCACACTGCAATTGATTCCCACCTATTTTTTCACCAATGACATCGCACTTCTGAGTGCACTCTGTAGGTTGTATTGTGAACTATGTCAGTTGGGCTGGGATTGCTGAAGAGCACAAATTTGTCTCCTAGGCTTATTGAAAGGTCAATTCAAAAAAGGTAGACAGTTCCATCACAAGCAACTATCTTTGCAGGTTGTGAAATGCATCTTCAGCCCATCCCACTGCAAGTCCATTATTTGTTGAAAAATGTTCTTCTTCTTATGCTCTTCCATTATCTTTCCAGTCCTCATGTAGAGCACTATGGACACAGACCATGGCTGCATGCTTACAGTTAATACATTTACTGAAGTCCTCTCTGTTCAGCACCAACATCTCTTTGACTGAATACGTTGCGAGCGTTTCCCGCCAATTTCCAACAGGATAACACCCAATATAGAGAAAAATACTGAAGAGATCTTTCGTCACAGATCTTTCAGCACAGAGTGAACGAGTTTTACCGCCAATTTTTTTCTGCAATATTTGGGTTGAGGGGGTGGGGGGGAGTGGAAGGAGGGTGGAGGGGAGGTTAGGGAAGGGATGGGGATCGGATGGAGGAGGGAGGCGCAAAACCTACGATGACATGAGAGCGACATTGCCACATCTACACCAGTGGTCAGGGGTGAGAACAGGATCCGAAATCTTGAATAAAATAAAAGTGGCATAGAATCGGCTTTATCCGACGTCTAATACCCTGTGGCAATCCTCTGAAAGGAACTATGTTTTGAAAATGCTTGGCGACTTTAACTGCCATTGTATGTAGTGCTAAGAAGTACAGAGAAGGCGGTTTCTGGTATTTGGGTGTTTTTTGTGCTTAGGCAGTGGTCTCCTACCTACACTTAAAAATCTTTAAATGCAGAAGGATATGATCACATTTTACAGAATTGTCTATTGTGTATAGCCGGTCGGTGTGGCCGAGCGGTTCTAGGCAGTTCAGTCTGGAACCGCGCGATCGCTACGGTCGCAGGTTTTAATCCTGCCTCGGACATGGATGTGTGTGATGTCCTTAGGTTAGTTAGGTTTAAGTAGTTCTAAGCTCTAGGGGATTGATGATCTCAGATGTTAAGTCCCTTAGTGCTCAGAGCCATTTGAACCATTTTCTATTGTGTACAGTAAAGGAACAGCCAGGAAAACATCATTGTTTGTATAGCATGTCATTACAGCCTTTAGCAAAGCAGCACCTGTGATGCAACGGTCTGTGGACAATAGCAATTTTGAAATGGACTGGTCTTATCAAACTTCCAACCTGAACCCAATGGAACACCTTTGGAATGTATTATAATCTCAACTTCACCCCAGCACCAGCTTCCCACATCACAACCTTCGTTGGTTTCAACTCTTGAGGAATAGTGGGCTGCCAGTCACACACAGACATTAAGAATTCTCATAAAGGCGAGTGGTGGATGCACCCAAATAAATATCCAACAATAAGTGTCAAAATACGTTTGATCAAATTGAGTGTGCTACGCCATTTAACAGTACCTGACTACTCTCTGAAAAAGGCAGCACAGGAGAAAATTAGTAGGGGCAGAGTAAGACTTTTCTTTCTTCTTTTCCGTTGGTCTTTTGATTGGTTTGATGTGGCCAGTAACTGATTCCTCCCTGCACTAACTTCTTCATCTCAGTACATCGTCATACGTCGAATGTATTGAATCCTCTGTCTGTCTCTGCTATTTTTACCCCCTATGACTCCCTCTAGTACCTCAGAGGTTACTCCCTGATGTCTTAACACATAACCTAACATCCTGTACCTTCTTCTTGTCAGTGTTTTCTTCTCTTCGCCGATTCTGAGGAGAACCTGCTCATTTCTTAACAGTCCACTTAAGTTTCAACATTCATCTGTAGCACTATACCTCAAACGGCGCGATTTCTCTCTGTTCTTGTTTCCCTCTGTCCATAATTCACTACCATACAATGTTATGCTACAAACGTACATCCTCAGAAACTTCTTCCTCAAATTGTGGCGTACGTTTTATATCAGTAAACTTCTCTTAGCCAGGAATGTCCTCTTCGCCTGTACCAGTCTGCTTTTTATGACCTTGTTCCGTCCCTCGTGTGTTATTTTGCTTCCTAGGTAGCAAAACTCCTAGACTTCGTCTACTTGGTGACCACTAATTTTGATGTTTACCTTCGTGCTATTCTCATTTGTGCTACTTCTGCCGGCCGAAGTGGCCGTGCGGTTAAAGGCGCTGCAGTCTGGAACCGCAAGACCGCTACGGTCGCAGGTTCGAATCTTGCCTCGCGCATGGATGTTTGTGATGTACTTAGGTTGGTTAGGTTTAACTAGTTCTAAGTTCTAGGGGACTAATGACCTCAGCAGTTGAGTCCCATAGTGCTCAGAGCCATTTTTTTGTGCTACTTCTCATTACCTTCGTCTTTTCCGCTTTATTCTCAATAGATATTCTGCACTCTTTAGACTATTCATTCCATTCGGCAGAGCCTGTAATACTCTTTCACTTTTACATAGGATTATAATGTTACTGGCGCATCTTACCATTGTTACCCTTTTACATGGAATTTTAATCCCACTATTGAACCTTCCTTGTATTTCCGCCGTTGCGTCTTCGATGTATAGACTGAACAGTAGGGAGGAAAGACTACATCCCTGTCTTACACCCTTTTTAATCCAAGAACTTTGTTCCTGTTTCTCTGGGTCCGCAGCTCGTGGTCGTGCGGTAACGTTCTCGCTTCCCACGCCCGGGTTCCCGGGTTCGATTCCCGGCGGGGTCAGGGATTTTCTCTGCCTCGTGATGACTGGGTGTTGTGTGATGTCCTTAGGTTAGTTAGGTTTAAGTGATTGTAAGTTCTAGGGGACTGATGACCATAGATGTTAAGACCCATAGTGCTCAGAGCCATTAGAGCCTGTTTCTCTGGTCTTGTTGTTCCCCTAGGTTCGTGTACATACTGTATATTACCCATGTTTTCCTAAAACTTAACCCTTTTTTCTTCATAATTTCGAACATCATGCACTATTTTACATTGCTGAACGCTTTTTCCAGGTCGACAATGTCGATTATTTGAAGTGTCAACAACGAAGCACGGAGGAGGCGATTTACGGTATCCGGGTGACTTCCGTGGTTAGAATGTAGTCCCTTTAGTGTCTTCGGAAGAACGCGAAATGTGGAATGGCATCAAAACATTTTAAAGCATTATGTACTGTGTACAACAGAGAAACAATTTGGAGACTACGACGTTTTGCATCAGCAAGATAATGCGTCCTGGTATCAAGCAGCGTCTGTGAGTGAATGGCTTGTGGTCAATAAGATTGCTGAAATAGTCATGTGTGCCGTGAGTTCCGTCTTGAACCCAATTTAACATCTTTAGGGCGTGGTAGAACGTCTTATTCTCTCCAGACCCAGCGCTCCACATTCAGATTGAACAATATGAATGAAACACTGCTTTCCTGTCTTACAACCTTTTTAATCCGAGTACCTTGTTCTTGGTCTTCCACTCTATAATTTGTAAAACAAATTATAGAAGACGCTGGCTGTAACAGTCACGTTGAGGAGACAGACTTAACAGATCATAGGAAAAGATGGAGAATGCCGTCAGGCCGGCCGAAGGCCAAATGGCTTAACAAAAGGTACGCTGAACCCCCGCCGTGCAGAAATAGACATGCGAGACATGACACGAGTCTTAACATACATTCATTTCAGACACCGCACGCTGTTGCTAGGGAAGACAATAGCGTGTGTTGTCAGCAGAGCTATGACATTGCCTTGGCATCATTAGTGAGCTGAGAGAAATCACGCCACAAATGAATGGGGTGTGCCCCGCCTGAGCCACGTATAGCGAGCAGGCGTCGCAGCCTTGAGCACAGGCGTGGACGTCTGCAGGGCGTGTCCTCGCGCTGTGACGCGCTCCCTGACCTTCCTCACAGCTGCAGCGGCTGCGGCTGCCTGGCCTTGGGTAACACAGCGCCGGCACCTGACGCCGTGTGTGGTGCGACGAGGCATACGTGACAGCCGTCACGTCAGTCGCCAGCTGCTCTGCACTTGTCACGCCGACATTCTTGAGCACTCCGCCTTTATGAGCATTACGACAGCGGTTTCTGCCTCGCTCGTCGTATAATTAGCTAGCTACACTACTGGCCATTAAAATTGCTACACCAAGAAGAAACGCAGATGAAAAACGGGTATTCATTGGACAAATATATTACACTAGAACTGACATGTGATTACATTTTCACCCAATTTGGGTGCATAGATCCTGAGAAATCAGTACCCAGAACAACCATCTCTGGCCGTAATAACGGCCTTGATACGTCAAACAGAGCTTGGATGGCGTGTACAGATACAGTTGCCCATGCAGCTTCAACACGATACCACAGTTCATCAAGAGTAGTGACTGGCGTATTGTGACGAGCCAGTTCCTCGGGCACCATTGAACAGACGTTTCCAATTGTTGAGAGATCTGGAGAATGTGCTGGCCAGGGCAGCAGTCGAACATTTTCTGTATCCAGAAAGGCCTATACAGCACCTACAACATGCAGTCGTGCACTTGTAAAACGCAGGGTTTCGCAGAAATCAAATGAAGGGTAGAGCCACGAGTCGTAACACATCTGAAATGTAACGTCCACTGTTCAAAGTGCCGTCAATGTGAACAAAAGGTGACCGAGACGTGTAACCAATGGCACCCCAAACCATCACGCGGGATGATACGCCAGTATTGCAATGACGAATACATGCTTGCAATGTGCGTTCACCGCGATGTCATCAAACACGGATGCGACCATAATGATGCTGTTAACAGAACCTGGATTCTTCCGAAAAAATGACATTTTGCCATTCGTGCACCCAGATTCGTCGTTGAGTACACAATCGCAGGCGCTCATGTCTGTGATGCAGCGTCAAGGGTAACCGCAGCCATGGTCTCTGAGCTGATAGTCCATGCTGCTGCAAACGTTGTCTAACTGTTCGTGCAGATGGTTGTTGTATTGCAAACGTTCCCATCTGTTGACTCAGGGATCGAGACGTGGCTGCACGATCCGTTACAGCCGTGTGGATAAGATACCTGTCATCTCGACTGCTAGTGATACGAGTCCGTTGGGATCCAGCACGGCGTTCTGTATTACCCTCCTGAACCCATCGATTCCATATTATTGGATCTCGACCAACGCGAGCAGCAATGTCGCCATACGATAAACCGCAATCGCGATAGGCTACAGTCCGACCTTTATCAAAGTCGGAAACGTGATGGTACGCATTTCTCCTCCTTACACGAGGCATCACAACAACTTTTCATCAGGCAACGCAAGTCAACTGCTGTTTGTGTATGAGAAATCGGTTGGAAACTTTCCTCATGTCAGCACGTTGTAGGTGTCGCTACCGGCGCCAACCTTGTGTGAATGCTCTGAAAAGCTAATCATTTGCATATCAGAGCATCTTCTGCCTGTCGGTTAAATTTCGCGTCTGTGGCACGTCATTTTCGTGGTGTAACAATTTTAATGGCCAGTAGTGTATTTCGCTACTGTCTCCCGTTGCACTCGTTTCACCGGAGAATGTGGTTATCGTGGGTTCTCTACATACATACTCCGCAAGCTGCTAAACGGTACGTTGAGGAGGCTTACTATGTACCTATACTACTTATAGCTGTACCCGTGGTCTAGGGGTAGCGTCTTTGATTCATAATCATAAACGTCTTCGGTCCCGGGTTCGATCCCCGCCACTGCCTAAATTATGATAAATAATCAGCATTGGCGGCCGAAGACTTCCGGCATAAGAAGTCAGCCTCATTCTGCCAACGGCCTTGTCAAAGTGGGCGGAGGAGCGGATAGAGGTTCAGGGCACTCTCTTGTCCTAGGGGTGGGAAATTGCCCCTAAAGACTGAAGAATCAGCAATGATCAACGACATGAGGATCCAGAAGGCAATGGAAACCACTGCATTGAAGACACGTAACGTGTATCCACAGGACATGTGGCCTGTAATTGAAGAAGTGTCATGATGATCTCTCCATTGGCAAAAGATTCCGGAATAGTCCCCCTTTCGGATCTCCGGGAGGGGACTGCCAAGGGGGAGGTTACCATGAGAAAAAGATTGAATAATCAACGAAAGGATAACGTTCTACGAGTCGGGGCGTGGAATGTCAGAAACTTGAACGTGGTAGGGAAACTAGAAAATCTGAAAAGGGAAATGCAAAGGCTCAATCTAGATATAGTAGGGGTCAGTGAAGTGGAAAGAAGACAAGGATTTCTGGACAGATGAGTACCGGGTAATATCAACAGCAGCAGAAAACGGTATAACAGGTGTAGGATTTTTTATGAATAGGAAGTTAGGGCAGAGGGTGTGTTACTGTGAACAGTTCAGTGACCGGGTTGTTCTAATCAGAATCGACAGCAGACCAACACCGACAACGATAGTTCAGGCATACATGCCGACGTCGCAAGCTGAAGATGAACAGATACAGAAAGTGTATGAGGATATTGAAAGGGTAATGCAGTATGTAAAGGGGGACGAAAATCTAATAGTCATGGGCGACTGGAATGCAGTTGTAAGCGAAGGAGTAGAAGAAAAGGTTACAGGAGAATATGGGCTTGGGACGATGTATGAAAGAGGAGAAAGACTAATTGAGGTCTGTAACAAGTTTCAGCTAGTAATAGCGAATAACCTGTTCAAGAATCACAAGAGGAGGAGGTATACTTGGAAAAGACCGGAAGATACGGGAAGATTTCAATTAGATTACATCGTGGTCAGACAGAGATTCCGAAATCAGATACTGGATTGTAAGGCGTACCCAGGAGCAGATATACACTCCTGGAAATGGAAAAAAGAACACATTGACACCGGTGTGTCAGACCCACCATACTTGCTCCGGACACTTCGAGAGGTCTGTACAAGCAATGATCACACGCACGGCACAGCGGACACACCAGGAACCGCGGTGTTGGCCGTCGAATGGCGCTAGCTGCGCAGCATTTGTGCACCGCCGCCGTCAGTGTCAGCCAGTTTGCCGTGGCATACGGAGCTCCATCGCAGTCTTTAACACTGGTAGCATGCCGCGACAGCGTGGACGTGAACCGTATGTGCAGTTGACGGACTTTGAGCGAGGGCGTATAGTGGGCATGCGGGAGGCCGGGTGGACGTACCGCCGAATTGCTCAACACGTGGGGCGTGAGGTCTCCACAGTACATCGATGTTGTCGCCAGTGGTCGGCGGAAGGTGCACGTGCCCGTCGACCTGGGACCGGACCGCAGCGACGCACGGATGCACGCCAAGACCGTAGGATCCTACGCAGTGCCGTAGGGGACCGCACCGCCACTTCCCAGCAAATTAGGGACACTGTTGCTCCTGGGGTATCGGCGAGGACCATTCGCAACGGTCCCGCACACCGTTAGGCCGTCTTCCGCTCACGCCCCAACATCGTGCAGCCCGCCTCCAGTGGTGTCGCGACAGGCGTGAATGGAGGGACGAATGGAGACGTGTCGTCTTCAGCGATGAGAGTCGCTTCTGCCTTGGTGCCAATGATGGTCGTATGCGTGTTTGGCGCCGTGCAGGTGAGCGCCACAATCAGGACTGCGTACGACCGAGGCACACAGGGCCAACACCCGGCATCATGGTGTGGGGAGCGATCTCCTACACTGGCCGTACACCACTGGTGATCGTCGAGGGGACACTGAAGAGTGCACGGTACATCCAAACCGTCATCGAACCCATCGTTCTACCATTCCTAGACCGGCAAGGGAACTTGCTGTTCCAACAGGACAACGCACGTCCGCATGTATCCCGTGCCACCCAACGTGCTCTAGAAGGTGTAAGTCAACTACCCTGGCCAGCAAGATCTCCGGATCTGTCCCCCATTGAGCATGTTTGGGACTGGATGAAGCGTCGTCTCACGCGGTCTGCACGTCCAGCACGAACGCTGGTCCAACTGAGGCGCCAGGTGGAAATGGCATGGCAAGCCGTTCCACAGGACTACATCCAGCATCTCTACGATCGTCTCCATGGGAGAATAGCAGCCTGCATTGCTGCGAAAGGTGGATATACACTGTACTAGTGCCGACATTGTGCATGCTCTGTTGCCTGTGTCTATGTGCCTGTGGTTCTGTCAGTGTGATCATGTGATGTATCTGACCCCAGGAATGTGTCAATAAAGTTTCCCCTTCCTGGGACAATGAATTCACGGTGTTCTTATTTCAATTTCCAGGAGTGTAGACTCAGATCACAATATAGTAGTGATGAAGAGTAGGCTGAAGTTTAAGACATTAGTCAGGAAGAATCAATACGCAAAGAAGTGGGATACGGAAGTACTAAGGAATGACGAGATACGTTTGAAGTTCTCTAACGCTATAGATACAGCAATAAGGAATAGCGCAGTAGGCAGTACAGTTGAAGAGGAATGGACATCTCTAAAAAGGGTCTTCACAGAAGTTGGGAAGGAAAACATAGGTACAAAGAAGGTAGCTGCGAAGGAACCATGGGTAACAGAAGAAATACTTCAGTTGATTAATGAAAGGAGGAAGTACAAGCATGTTTCGGGAAAATCAGGAATACAGAAATACAAGTCGCTGAGGAATGAAATAAATAGGAAGTGCAGGGAAGCTAAGACGAAATGGCTGCAGGAAAAATGTGAAGACATCGAAAAAGATATGATTGTCGGAAGGACAGACTCAGTATACAGGAAAGTCAAAAGAACCTTTGGTGACATTAAAAGCAACGGTGGTAACATTAAGAGTGCAACGGGAATTCCACTGTTAAATGCAGAGGAGAGAGCAGATAGGTGGAAAGAATACATTGAAAGCCTCTATGAGGGTGAAGATTTGTCTGATGTGATAGAAGAAGAAACAGGAGTCGATTTAGAAGAGATAGGGGATCCAGTATTAGAATCGGAATTTAAAAGAGCTTTGGAGGACTTACGGTCAAATAAGGCAGAAGGGATAGATAACATTCCATCAGAATTTTTAAAATCATTGGGGGAAGTGGCAACAAAACGACTATTCACGTTGGTGTGTAGAATATATGAGTCTAGCGACATACCATCTGACTTTCGGAAAAGCATCATCCACACAATTCCGAAGACGGCAAGAGCTGACAAGTGCGAGAATTATCGCACAATCAGCTTAACAGCTCATGCATCGAAGCTGCTTACAAGAATAATATACAGAAGAATGGAAAAGAAAATTGAGAATGCGCTAGGTGACGATCAGTTTGGCTTTAGGAAAAGTAAAGGGACAAGAGAGGCAATTCTGACGTTACGGCTAATAATGGAAGCAAGGCTAAAGAAAAATCAAGACACTTTCATAGGATTTGTCGACCTGGAAAAAGCGTTCGACAATATAAAATGGTGCAAGCTGTTCGATATTCTGAAAAAAGTAGGGGTAAGCTATAGGGAGAGACGGGTCATGTACAATATGTACAACAACCAAGAGGGAATAATAAGAGTGGACAATCAAGAACGAAGTGCTCGTATTAAGAAGGGTGTAAGACAAGGCTGTAGCCTTTCGCCCCTACTCTTCAATCTGTACATCAAGGAAGCAATGATGGAAATAAAAGAAAGGTTCAGGAGTGGAATTAAAATACAAGGTGAAAGGATATCAATGATACGATTCGCTGATGACATTGCTATCCTGAGCGAAAGTGAAGAAAAATTAAATGATCTGCTGAACGGAATGAACACTCTAATGAGTACACAGTATGGTTTGAGAGTAAATTGGAGAAAGACGAATTTAATGAGAGGTAGTAGAAATGAGAACAGCGAGAAACTTAACATCAGGATTGATGGTTACGAAGTCAATGAAGTTAAGGAATTCTGCTACCTAGGCAGTAAAATAACCAATGACGGACGGAGCAAGGAGGACATCAAAAGCAGACTCGCTATGGCAAAAAAGGCATTTCTGGCCAAGAGAAGTCTACTAATATCAAATACCGGCCTAATTTCTGAGGATGTGCGTCTGGAGTACAGCATTGTATGGTAGTGAAACATGGACTGTAGGAAAACCGGAACAGAAGAGAATCGAAGCATTTGAGATGTGGTGCTATAGACGAATGTTGAAAATTAGGTTCACTGATAAGGTAAGGAATGAGGAGGTTCTACGCAGGATCGGAGAGGAAAGGAATATGTGGAAAACACTGATAAGGAGAAGGGACAGGGTGACAGGACATCTGCTAAGACATGAGGGAATGACTTCCATGGTACTAGAGGGAGCTGTAGAGGGCAAAAACTGTAGAGGAAGACAGAGATTGGAATACGTCAAGCAAATAATTGAGGACGTAGGTAGATGAAGAGGTTAGCACAGGAAAGGAATTCGTGGCGGGCCGCATCAAACCAGTCAGTAGACTGATGAGCAAAAAAAAAAAAAAAAAAAAAAAAAAAAAAGAAAACTACATTTCCACGCAGAAATAGAGTGAGAGAAGAACGACTGCCTGTATGCCTCTATGGGAGCCCAAATTTCTCGTAACTTATCTTCATGGTCCGTACGCGTAATATATGTTCGTGGCAATGCTATCGTTCTACAGTAAGCTTCAAATGCCGATTCGCTAGATTTCCTCAATCGTGTTCCTCGAAACGAACGTCGCCTTCCCTGCTGAGATTCCCTATTGAGTTGCCAAGGTACGAGGCTGAGTGAAATGAAAACCTTAAATTTGTAGTTACTACTCGAAATTTCGCGCCGTTATCCTGTAAGTTGGTAAGCGTACTACAAACAACGTGCAGAATGGCCCGTAGGTGGCAACACAGTGCAGATGCACACATTCCGTCGCACTATCAGTGTAAAGATGGCCGCCCCACTTGCGACTTGCACCAGGGAAGAACAGCGTTCTATTATTCGGTTTTTGCGTAGTGAAGGTGTGAAACATATTGAAATTCATCGGCGAATGAAGGTTTAGTACGGTGATGCATGTTTGTCCCAGCAGCAAGTTTCCGAATGGAGTAGGAAGTTCGCAAATGGTGTGACTTCAGTGAAAGAAGCTCCTCGTCCATGTCAGGCACAACGAGTTGTGACTCCACAGAACATTGCAGCAGTTGAAGCCATAGTGAAGGGAAACCGCCAAGTGACACTGAATGACATTGAAGCATGTTTACAGATTAGTCATGGGTCAGCACACCACATTGTGCATGATGTGCTCTAGTTTCACAAAGTGTCTGCAAGATGGGTGCCACGGCAGCTGACTCCTGAAATGAGAGAACGACGTGTTGATGCTTGTGAAGAACGTCTTCGGTGCTTTGAATGATAAGGTTATGGCTTCCTTGAAAGAATCGTTACTGGGGACGAAACCTGGATTCACTTCCACCAACCGGAAACGGAGAAAGCGAGCAAGGAATGGCGCCATTCCTCATCACCAAGTGATTTCCATATGTTTGGGCCACTCAAAGACGCAATGGGAGGAAAGAAGTTCCGTTCTGATGAAGAGGTACGCCACGCGCTGCATAAGTGGTTACGCAGACTACCAAAAGAATTTTTTTCTAAAGGAATTTATGCACTTTGTAAGCGCTGGACGACTTTCATTGAGCGTGTGGGAGATTATGTTGAAAATTGATACAGCTTTGTACCACTTCTGCACAATAAATAATATTTTTTTTAAAAATTTAAGGTTTCCATTTGACTCGCCCTCGTATCTCCGTAATACGTGTATGTTGTTCTAAACTACCACTAAGAAATGTGGCAGCTTACCTCTGAATTGTTTCTGTGTCTTACTTTAATCTGATCCCAAACACTCGAGCATTACTTAAGAACAGATCGCACTAGCGTCCAATGCACTGTCTCATTTTCAGATGAACCACATTTCACTAAAATTCTCCCAACAAAGCGAAGTCCACCATTCGCCTTTCGTACTGCACACGTCACATGCTCGTTAAATTTCTTATCGCTTCGCAACATTACTCTGTACTATCTCTGGCTTTACAGCCATCATATTCAGGTACGAGAAGCTCTTCTTGGAGCAGTTGAGAAGGCTGCAGTTGCTAGATGATGTAATGTAGTGTGAAGTACCGATGACAGCTGGCTTGGTATCGTGAGAAAGACAGCCTAAATTGTGGTCCTTCTCCGCGATTGGCTGCTGCGTTCGGTAGTTGCTCGCCAAAATGACAATCTCCTGTTACTAATATTAGACAAAGTAAACAGCGTATTACTTGCACGTCATATTTAAAGCATCTCTCAATAGCGTGCTATTATTCCATTATTTTGCAAGTATTAGTAACCAGCAGAATAATAAACAACAACGAAACGAAAAGGCAGACGAAGCACTCCGGTGATCTTCGGATCAGGCCTAATTTGGATGGCGGGCGAAGTGCTTCGTCTGTAAGATCAGAGCTGGTTCGGCAGTCTCGGAGGACGGACATGTTGTCCGCCGCGGTTAACAGGTATGACTTAATTTGCAATGTCTAGTTTTTAAATGTGAGAGCTGGTTCGCCAGTGTCGGAGGACAGACTTCTTGTCTGCCGCGGTCGCTGTTAGTTAAGATTTTATTAGCAATGAATGGTTATTTGGTGCATGTAGTTGAGAACAGTGTGACAGTAATTGCGGAGATATGCAAAGCCAACAGCATCCCTTACAAACAAACTGAATGGAAATTTAATCATATCTAAAAGTACAGTTCGCCGCTAAGTGTTTCTTAAAGTCTTAAGATAACAGATTCACGACCTACGTGCTGTTTTCTGCGCAGGAGACTACAACTGTAGAAAACCGGAGGTTGGTGAACATTTATTAGAACTTACGCATTCCACTCAGGGCGGGGGAAGCAAATAGGCAGCTCGCGTGTGGTGCAATCTTAGTACAAATGAGACCAGTGACACATCATCTGTGGCAACAC